>NW_027015783.1:250000-274686 GCF_036934945.1 Oncorhynchus masou masou
AACTTGGCAGTAGAAAATCTTAACCTCTCAGCTTCCCTATCAAATCTAAAATCTCAAATAGAAAACCGAAGAAAATTAATAACAATGACAAATGGTTTGATGAAGAATGCAAAAATCTAAGAAAGAAATTGAGAAACCTGTCCAACCAAAAACATAGAGACCCTGAATAGCTGAGTCTACGCCTTCACTATGGTGAATCACTAAAACAATACAGAAATACACTACGGAAAAAGAAGGAACAGCATGTCAGAAATCAGCTCAATGTAATTGAAGAATCCATAGACTCTAACCACTTCTGGGAAAATTGGAAAACACTAAACAAACAACAACACGAAGAATTATCTATCCAAAATGGAGATGTATGGGTAAACCACTTCTCCAATCTTTTTGGCTCTATAACAAAGAATAAAGAGCAAAAACATATACATGATCAAATACAGATCTTAGAATCAACTATTAAAGACTACCAGAACCCACTGGATTCTCCAATTACATTGAATGAGTTACAGGACAAAATAAAAACCCTCCAACCCAAAAAGGCCTGTGGTGTTGATGGTATCCTCAATGAAATGATCAAATATACAGACAACAAATTCCAATTGGCTATACTAAAACTCTTTAACATCATCCTTAGCTCTGGCATCTTCCCCAATATTTGGAACCAAGGACTAATCACCCCAATCCACAAAAATGGAGACAAATTTGACCCCAATAACTACCGTGGAATATGCGTCAACAGTAACCTTGGGAAAATCCTCTGCATTATCATTAACAGCAGACTCGTACACTTCCTCAATGAAAACAATGTACTGAGCAAATGTCAAATTGGCTTTTTACCAAATTACCGTACAACAGACCATGTATTCACCCTGCACACCTAATTGACAACCAAACAAACCAAAACAAAGGCAAAGTCTTCTCATGCTTTGTTGATTTCAAAAAAAGCCTTTGACTCAATTTGGCATGAGGGTCTGCTATACAAACTGATGGAAAGTGGTGTTGGGGGTAAAACATACGACATCATAAAATCCATGTACACAAACAACAAGTGTGCGGTTAAAATTGGCAAAAAACACACAAATTTCTTCACACAGGGTCGTGGGGTTAGACAGGGATGCAGCTTAAGCCCCACCCTCTTCAACATATATATCAACGAACTGGCGCGGGCACTAGAAAAGTCTGCAGCACCCGGCCTCACCCTACTAGAATCTGAAGTCAAATGTCTGCTGTTTGCTGATGATCTGGTGCTTCTGTCACCAACCAAGGAGGGCCTACAGCAGCACCTAGATCTTATGCACAGATTCTGTCAGACCTGGGCCCTGACAGTAAATCTCAGTAAGACCAAAATAATGGTGTTCCAAAAAAGGTCCAGTCACCAGGACCACAAATACAAATTCCATCTAGACACTGTTGCCCTAGAGCACACAAAAAACTATACATACTTTGGCCTAAACATCAGCGCCACAGGTAACTTCCACAAAGCTGTGAACGATCTGAAAGACAAGGCAAGAAGGGCATTCTATGCCATCAAAAGGAACATAAATTTCAACATACCAATTAGGATTTGGCTAAAAATACTTGAATCAGTCATAGAGCCCATTGCCCTTTATGGTTGTGAGGTCTGGGGTCCGCTCCCCAACCAAGACTTCACAAAATGGGACAAACACCAAATTGAGACTCTGCACGCAGAATTCTGCAAAAATATCCTCCGTGTACAACGTAGAACACCAAATAATGCATGCAGAGCAGAATTAGCCGATACCCACTAATTATCAAAATCCAGAAAAGAGCCATTAAATTCTACAACCACCTAAAAGGAAGCGATTCCCAAACCTTCCACAACAAAGCCATCACCTACAGAGAGATGAACCTGGAGAAGAGTCCCCTAAGCAAGCTGGTCCTGGGGCTCTGTTCACAAACACACCCTACAGAGCCCCATGACAGCAGCACAATTAGACCCAACCAAATCATGAGAAAACAAAAAGATAATTACTTGACACATTGGAAAGAATTAACAAAAAAACTGAGCAAACTAGAATGCTATTTGGCCCTACACAGAGAGTACACAGCGGCAGAATACCTGACCACTGTGACTGACCCAAAATTTCGGAAAGCTTTGACTATGTACAGACTCAGCAAGCATAGCCTTGCTATTGAAAAAGGCCGCCGTAGGCAGACATGGATCTCAAGAGAAGACAGGCTATGTGCTCACTGCCCACAAAATGAGGTGGAAACTGAGCTGCACTTCCTAACCTCCTGCCCAATGTATGACCATATTAGAGAGACATATTTCCCTCAGATTACACAGATCCACAAAGAATTCGAAAACAAATCCAATTTTGATAAACTCCCATATCTACTGGGTGAAATTCCACAGTGTGCCATCAGAGCAGCAAGATTTGTGACCTGTTGCCACGAGAAAAGGGCAACCAGTGAAGAACACACACCATTGTAAATACAACCCATATCTATGCTTATTTATTTTATCTTATGTCCTTAACCATTTGTACATTGTAAAAACACTGTATATATATATAATATGACATTTGTAATGTCTTTATTGTTTTGAAACTTCTGTATGTGTGATGTCTACTGTTAATTTTTATTGTTTATTTCACTTTATATATTATCTACCTTACTTGCTTTGGCAATGTTAACACATGTTTCCCATGCCAATAAAGCCCTTGAATTGAATTGAATTGAATTGAGAGAGAGACAGAGAGAGAGAGAGAGAGAGAGAGAGAGAGAGAGAGAGAGAGAGAGAGAGAGAGAGAGAGAGAGAGATGGAGGGAATGAGAGAGATGGAGGGAGAGAAAGAGAGAGAGAGATGGAGGGAGAGAGAGAGAGAGAGAGAGATGGAGGGTATGAGATAGATGGAGGGAGGAGAGAGAGAGAGAGATGGAGATGGAGGGAATGAGAGAGATGGAGGGAGAGAGAGAAAGATGGAGAGAGAGAGAGAGAGAGAGAGAGAGATGGAGGGAGAGAGAGTGTTAATTTTTATTGTTTATTTCACTTTATATATTATCTACCTTACTGGCTTTGGCAATGTTAACACATGTTACCCATGCCAATAAAGCCCCTTGAATTGAATTGAATTGAGAGAGAGATGGAGGGAATGAGAGAGATGGAGGGAGAGAGAGAGAGAGAGAGCGATGGAGGAGAGAGATGAAGGAGAGAGAGAGAGAGCGATGGAGGGAATGAGAGCGATGGAGGGAGAGAGAGAGATATAGGGAATGAGAGATAAAGAGGGAGAGAGAGATAGCGAGAGACTGAGAGGGTAAAAGATGAGTGAGAGAGAGAGATGGTGAGAGTGAGTGATGAGAGAGATGGGGAGAGAGAGAGAGAGAGATAGAAAGAGAGAGAGAGAGAAAGAGAAGAAGAGAGACAGAGAGAGAGAGAGAGAGAGAGAGAGAGAGAGAGAGAGAGAGAGAGAAAGAGAGGGAGAGAGAGAGAGGGAGAGAGAGGGAGAGAGAGAGAGAGAGAGAGGGGAAAAAGGTGAGAGAGAGAGAAGAGAGAGGAATGGAGGGATTGAAAGACAAAAGAGAGAGAGAGATAGAGACATAGCGAGACAGAAAGAGAGAGAGATAGAGAGAAAGAGATGGATGGTGTTTGAGAGAGAGACAGAGATAGAGGGATAGAGAAACAGACAGAGAGAAAGAGATGGAAGGTGTTTGAGAGAGAGACAGAGATAGAGGGATAGAGAAACAGACAGAGAGAAAGAGATGGAAGGTGTTTGAGAGAGAGACAGAGATAGAGGGATAGAGAAACAGACAGAGAGAAAGAGATGGAAGGTGTTTGAGAGAGAGACAGAGATAGAGGGATAGAGAAACAGACAGAGAGAAAGAGATGGAAGGTGTTTGAGAGAGAGACAGAGATAGAGGGATAGAGAAACAGACAGAGAGAAAGAGATGGAAGGTGTTTGAGAGAGAGACAGAGATAGAGGGATAGAGAAACAGACAGAGAGAAAGAGATGGAAGGTGTTTGAGAGAGAGACAGAGATAGAGGGATAGAGAAACAGACAGAGAGAAAGAGATGGAAGGTGTTTGAGAGAGAGACAGAGATAGAGGGATAGAGAAACAGACAGAGAGAAAGAGATGGAAGGTGTTTGAGAGAGAGACAGAGATAGAGGGATAGAGAAACAGACAGAGAGAAAGAGATGGAAGGTGTTTGAGAGAGAGACAGAGATAGAGGGATAGAGAAACAGACAGAGAGAAAGAGATGGAAGGTGTTTGAGAGAGAGACAGAGATAGAGGGATAGAGAAACAGACAGAGAGAAAGAGATGGAAGGTGTTTGAGAGAGAGACAGAGATAGAGGGATAGAGAAACAGACAGAGAGAAAGAGATGGAAGGTGTTTGAGAGAGAGACAGAGATAGAGGGATAGAGAAACAGACAGAGAGAAAGAGATGGAAGGTGAGTCAGAATGAGTCAGTCCTGATCCTCTACAACACACTAACAGGGCAATCAATAATGTAACAGGGACTCTGTTATAAAAGGCTCAAATGACATCACATCTATGTCACCAATAGAAACCTGTTCCCTACACAGTGCACTACTTTTAACCCCGGCCCTATGGGGGGGGGGGGGGTGACCGTTCTCCCTATGGGCCATGTAGTACCCCTGTGCGGGAATAATGGACAGGTGCACGGTCTGAGTGTGTAGCGTCCGTAACAACAGTGACACCTGTGGGGCGGGGGTCTGGTTCCCTCTGACTGCTGTTGTCTTAAACAGGCGTGTCGTGTTTGGGAGCACGGTGAGGGAATCTACTAATGTCAGTAGTGTCACGCCCTGACCTTAGAGAGACGTTTTAATTCTCTATTTGGTTAGGTCAGGGTGTGATGTGGGGTAGGTCTACAGACACCAAACTCCCCCCTGAGAGAACTGGACCTCAGCTACAATGACCTGGGAGACAGAGGAGTGGAGCTGCTCTGTGTTGGACTAACCAGTCCACTCTGCAACATACAGACACTAGTGTGGGTTCAATATCTTGTCACGCCCTGACCTTAGAGCCTTTTTATGTCTCTATTTGGTTAGGTCGGGTTGTGATGTGGGGTGGGCATTCTATGTTTTTTTTTCTATGTTTTTGTATTTCTATGTGTTTTGGCCGGGTATGGTTCTCAATCAGGGACAGCTGTCTATCGTTGTCTCTGATTGGGAACCATACTAAGGCAGCCCTTTTTCCTCACCTATGTTTTGTGGGTAGTTAACTTTGTTAGGGGCATTCATTGCCCTGTTAAAGCTTCATGGTCGTTTATTGTTTATAGTTTATAGTTTATTGTTTATTGTTTATTGTTTATTGTTTATTGTGTAGCGTTTATCGTTTATTGTTTGTTTATCGTTTATCGTTTATTGTTTATCGTTTATCGGTTATTGTTTATTGTTTAGCGTTGGTTGTTTATTGTTTATTATTTATTGTTTATTGTTTATTGTTTTTTTGCATATTTTTTGTTGTTGGCGACACTCAAATAAAAAAGGAATATGTACGCTCACCACGCTGCACCTTGGTCCCCTTCTTACGACGCCCGTGACAAGTAGATGTAAACATTACACTATTTTGGTTATTTCGTGTAATAACAGTTAGATATATCCATTAACAGGATTTATTGCGTGATAAACAAAACTGTATGTTGTCTAAGAGCGATGATTGTCACCCTTTGAGTATAGCGTGGATTCTCCATACATCGCCCACCCGAAACTTTTTGTGGTTGTTGTTGACGTTACATGACCCCTCTCTCTGCCTTCCACTCCGAGTTGATGTTGCCAATGGGGCACAGATCTATCCCCTGTACAGAACAACCCCCCCAACTCCATAACAACTTGAGACAAGTATCAATAGTCTAACAATGAGACAACAGGTACCACTAGTCTAACTATGAGACAACAGGTACCAATAGTCTAACTATGAGACAACAGGTACCACTAGTCTAACTATGAGACAACAGGTACCAATAGTCTAACTATGAGACAACAGGTACCAATAGTCTAACTATGAGACAGGTACCAATAGTCTAACTATGAGACAACAGGTACCAATAGTCTAACTATGAGACAACAGGTACCAATAGTCTAACTATGAGACAACAAGTACCAATAGTCTAACTATGAGACAACAGGTACCAATAGTCTAACTATGAGACAACAAGTACCACTAGTCTAACTATGAGACAACAGGTACCAATAGTCTAACAATGAGACAACAGGTACCACTAGTCTAACTATGAGACAACAGGTACCAACAGTCTAACTATGAGACAAGTACCAATAGTCTAACTATGAGACAACAGGTACCAATAGTCTAACTATGAGACAACAGGTACCACTAGTCTAACTATGAGACAACAGGTACCACTAGTCTAACTATGAGACAACAGGTACCACTAGTCTAACTATGAGACAACAGGTACCAATAGTCTAACTATGAGACAACAGGTACCACTAGTCTAACTATGAGACAACAGGTACCAATAGTCTAACTATGAGACAACAGGTACCAATAGTCTAACTATGAGACAACAGGTACCAATAGTCTAACTTTGAGACAACAGGTACCACTAGTCTAACTATGAGACAACAGGTACCAATAGTCTAACTATGAGACAACAGGTACCAATAGTCTAACTATGAGACAACAGGTACCAATAGTCTAACTTTGAGACAACAGGTACCAATAGTCTAACTATGAGACAACAGGTACCAATAGTCTAACTATGAGACAACAGGTACCACTAGTCTAACTATGAGACAACAGGTACCAATAGTCTAACTATGAGACAACAAGTACCACTAGTCTAACTATGAGACAACAGGTACCAATAGTCTAACTATGAGACAACAGGTACCAATAGTCTAACTATGAGACAAGTACCAATAGTCTAACTATGAGACAACAGGTACCAATAGTCTAACTATGAGACAACAGGTACCAATAGTCTAACTATGAGACAACAGGTACCAATAGTCTAACTTGAGACAACAGGTACCAATAGTCTAACTATGAGACAACAGGTACCAATAGTCTAACTATGAGACAACAGGTACCACTAGTCTAACTATGAGACAAGTACCAATAGTCTAACTATGAGACAACAGGTACCAATAGTCTAACTATGAGACAACAGGTACCAATAGTCTAACTATGAGACAACAGGTACCAATAGTCTAACTATGAGACAACAGGTACCACTAGTCTAACTATGAGACAAGTACCAATAGTCTAACTATGAGACAACAGGTACCACTAGTCTAACTATGAGACAACAGGTACCAATAGTCTAACTATGAGACAACAGGTACCAATAGTCTAACTATGAGACAACAAGTACCAATAGTCTAACTATGAGACAACAGGTACCAATAGTCTAACTATGAGACAACAGGTACCAATAGTCTAACTATGAGACAGGTACCACTAGTCTAACTATGAGACAACAGGTACCAATAGTCTAACTATGAGACAACAGGTACCAATAGTCTAACTATGAGACAACAGGTACCAATAGTCTAACTATGAGACAAGTACCAATAGTCTAACTATGAGACAACAGGTACCAATAGTCTAACAATGAGACAACAGGTACCAATAGTCTAACAATGAGACAACAGGTACCAATAGTCTAACTATGAGACAACAGGTACCAATAGTCTAACTATGAGACAACAGGTACCAATAGTCTAACTATGAGACAACAGGTACCACTAGTCTAACTATGAGACAACAGGTACCAATAGTCTAACTATGAGACAACAGGTACCAATAGTCTAACTTTGAGACAACAGGTACCAATAGTCTAACTATGAGACAACAGGTACCAATAGTCTAACTATGAGACAACAGGTACCACTAGTCTAACTATGAGACAACAGGTACCAATAGTCTAACTATGAGACAACAAGTACCACTAGTCTAACTATGAGACAACAGGTACCAATAGTCTAACTATGAGACAACAGGTACCAATAGTCTAACTATGAGACAACAGGTACCAATAGTCTAACTATGAGACAACAGGTACCAATAGTCTAACTATGAGACAACAGGTACCAATAGTCTAACTTGAGACAACAGGTACCAATAGTCTAACTATGAGACAACAGGTACCAATAGTCTAACTATGAGACAACAGGTACCACTAGTCTAACTATGAGACAAGTACCAATAGTCTAACTATGAGACAACAGGTACCAATAGTCTAACTATGAGACAACAGGTACCAATAGTCTAACTATGAGACAACAGGTACCAATAGTCTAACTATGAGACAACAGGTACCAATAGTCTAACTATGAGACAACAGGTACCACTAGTCTAACTATGAGACAAGTACCAATAGTCTAACTATGAGACAACAGGTACCAATAGTCTAACTATGAGACAACAGGTACCAATAGTCTAACTATGAGACAACAGGTACCAATAGTCTAACTATGAGACAAGTACCAATAGTCTAACTATGAGACAACAGGTACCAATAGTCTAACTATGAGACAACAGGTACCACTAGTCTAACTATGAGACAACAGGTACCAATAGTCTAACTATGAGACAACAAGTACCACTAGTCTAACTATGAGACAACAGGTACCAATAGTCTAACTATGAGACAACAGGTACCAATAGTCTAACTATGAGACAAGTACCAATAGTCTAACTATGAGACAACAGGTACCAATAGTCTAACTATGAGACAACAGGTACCAATAGTCTAACTATGAGACAACAGGTACCAATAGTCTAACTATGAGACAACAGGTACCAATAGTCTAACTATGAGACAACAGGTACCAATAGTCTAACTATGAGACAACAGGTACCAATAGTCTAACTATGAGACAACAGGTACCAATAGTCTAACTATGAGACAACAGGTACCACTAGTCTAACTATGAGACAAGTACCAATAGTCTAACTATGAGACAACAGGTACCAATAGTCTAACTATGAGACAACAGGTACCAATAGTCTAACTATGAGACAACAGGTACCAATAGTCTAACTATGAGACAACAGGTACCAATAGTCTAACTATGAGACAACAGGTACCAATAGTCTAACTATGAGACAACAGGTACCAATAGTCTAACTATGAGACAACAGGTACCAATAGTCTAACTATGAGACAACAGGTACCAATAGTCTAACTATGAGACAACAGGTACCAATAGTCTAACTATGAGACAACAGGTACCAATAGTCTAACTATGAGACAACAGGTACCAATAGTCTAACTATGAGACAAGTACCAATAGTCTAACTATGAGACAACAGGTACCAATAGTCTAACTATGAGACAACAGGTACCAATAGTCTAACTATGAGACAACAGGTACCAATAGTCTAACTATGAGACAACAAGTACCAATAGTCTAACTATGAGACAACAGGTACCAATAGTCTAACTATGAGACAACAGGTACCAATAGTCTAACTATGAGACAGGTACCACTAGTCTAACTATGAGACAACAGGTACCAATAGTCTAACTATGAGACAACAGGTACCAATAGTCTAACTATGAGACAACAGGTACCAATAGTCTAACTATGAGACAAGTACCAATAGTCTAACTATGAGACAACAGGTACCAATAGTCTAACAATGAGACAACAGGTACCAATAGTCTAACTATGAGACAACAGGTACCAATAGTCTAACTATGAGACAACAGGTACCAATAGTCTAACTATGAGACAACAGGTACCAATAGTCTAACTATGAGACAACAGGTACCACTAGTCTAACTATGAGACAACAGGTACCAATAGTCTAACTATGAGACAACAGGTACCAATAGTCTAACTATGAGACAACAGGTACCAATAGTCTAACTATGAGACAACAGGTACCAATAGTCTAACTATGAGACAACAGGTACCAATAGTCTAACTATGAGACAACAGGTACCAATAGTCTAACTATGAGACAACAAGTACCAATAGTCTAACTATGAGACAACAGGTACCAATAGTCTAACTATGAGACAACAGGTACCAATAGTCTAACTATGAGACAACAGGTACCAATAGTCTAACTATGAGACAACAGGTACCAATAGTCTAACTATGAGACAACAGGTACCAATAGTCTAACTATGAGACAACAGGTACCAATAGTCTAACTATGAGACAACAGGTACCAATAGTCTAACTATGAGACAACAGGTACCAATAGTCTAACTATGAGACAAGTACCAATAGTCTAACTATGAGACAACAGGTACCAATAGTCTAACTATGAGACAACAGGTACCAATAGTCTAACTATGAGACAACAGGTACCAATAGTCTAACTATGAGACAACAGGTACCAATAGTCTAACTATGAGACAAGTACCAATAGTCTAACTATGAGACAACAGGTACCAATAGTCTAACTATGAGACAACAGGTACCAATAGTCTAACTATGAGACAACAGGTACCAATAGTCTAACTATGAGACAACAAGTACCAATAGTCTAACTATGAGACAACAGGTACCAATAGTCTAACTATGAGACAACAGGTACCAATAGTCTAACTATGAGACAGGTACCACTAGTCTAACTATGAGACAACAGGTACCAATAGTCTAACTATGAGACAACAGGTACCAATAGTCTAACTATGAGACAACAGGTACCAATAGTCTAACTATGAGACAACAGGTACCAATAGTCTAACTATGAGACAACAGGTACCAATAGTCTAACAATGAGACAACAGGTACCAATAGTCTAACTATGAGACAACAGGTACCAATAGTCTAACTATGAGACAACAGGTACCAATAGTCTAACTATGAGACAACAGGTACCAATAGTCTAACTATGAGACAACAGGTACCAATAGTCTAACAATGAGACAACAGGTACCAATAGTCTAACTATGAGACAACAGGTACCAATAGTCTAACTATGAGACAACAGGTACCAATAGTCTAACTATGAGACAACAGGTACCAATAGTCTAACTATGAGACAACAGGTACCAATAGTCTAACTATGAGACAACAGGTACCAATAGTCTAACTATGAGACAACAGGTACCAATAGTCTAACTATGAGACAACAGGTACCAATAGTCTAACTATGAGACAACAGGTACCAATAGTCTAACTATGAGACAACAGGTACCACTAGTCTAACTATGAGACAACAGTACCAATAGTCTAACTATGAGACAAGGTACCAATAGTCTAACTATGAGACAACAGGTACCAATAGTCTAACTATGAGACAACAGGTACCAATAGTCTAACTATGAGACAACAGGTACCAATAGTCTAACAATGAGACAACAGGTACCAATAGTCTAACTATGAGACAAGGTACCAATAGTCTAACTATGAGACAACAGGTACCAATAGTCTAACTATGAGACAACAGGTACCAATAGTCTAACTATGAGACAACAGGTACCAATAGTCTAACAATGAGACAACAGGTACCAATAGTCTAACTATGAGACAACAGGTACCAATAGTCTAACTATGAGACAAGTACCAATAGTCTAACTATGAGACAACAGGTACCAATAGTCTAACTATGAGACAACAGGTACCAATAGTCTAACTATGAGACAACAGGTACCAATAGTCTAACTATGAGACAGGTACCAATAGTCTAACTATGAGACAACAGGTACCAATAGTCTAACTATGAGACAACAGGTACCAATAGTCTAACTATGAGACAACAGGTACCAATAGTCTAACTTTAAGACAACAGGTACCAATAGTCTAACTATGAGACAACAGGTACCAATAGTCTAACTATGAGACAACAGGTACCAATAGTCTAACTATGAGACAACAGGTACCAATAGTCTAACTATGAGACAACAGGTACCAATAGTCTAACTATGAGACAACAGGTACCAATAGTCTAACTATGAGACAACAGGTACCAATAGTCTAACTATGAGACAACAGGTACCAATAGTCTAACTATGAGACAACAGGTACCAATAGTCTAACTATGAGACAACAGGTACCAATAGTCTAACTATGAGACAACAGGTACCAATAGTCTAACTATGAGACAACAGGTACCAATAGTCTAACTATGAGACAACAGGTACCAATAGTCTAACTATGAGACAAGTACCAATAGTCTAACTATGAGACAACAGGTACCAATAGTCTAACTATGAGACAACAGGTACCAATAGTCTAACTATGAGACAACAGGTACCAATAGTCTAACTATGAGACAACAGGTACCAATAGTCTAACTATGAGACAAGTACCAATAGTCTAACTATGAGACAACAGGTACCACTAGTCTAACTATGAGACAACAGGTACCAATAGTCTAACTATGAGACAACAGGTACCAATAGTCTAACTATGAGACAAAGTACCAATAGTCTAACTATGAGACAACAGGTACCAATAGTCTAACTATGAGACAACAGGTACCAATAGTCTAACTATGAGACAACAGGTACCAATAGTCTAACTATGAGACAACAGGTACCAATAGTCTAACTATGAGACAACAGGTACCAATAGTCTAACTATGAGACAACAGGTACCAATAGTCTAACTATGAGACAAAGTACCAATAGTCTAACTATGAGACAACAGGTACCAATAGTCTAACTATGAGACAACAGGTACCAATAGTCTAACTATGAGACAACAGGTACCAATAGTCTAACTATGAGACAACAGGTACCAATAGTCTAACTATGAGACAACAGGTACCAATAGTCTAACTATGAGACAACAGGTACCAATAGTCTAACTATGAGACAACAGGTACCAATAGTCTAACTATGAGACAACAGGTACCAATAGTCTAACTATGAGACAACAGGTACCAATAGTCTAACTATGAGACAGGTACCAATAGTCTAACTATGAGACAACAGGTACCAATAGTCTAACTATGAGACAACAGGTACCAATAGTCTAACTATGAGACAAGTACCAATAGTCTAACTATGAGACAACAGGTACCAATAGTCTAACTATGAGACAACAGGTACCAATAGTCTAACTATGAGACAACAGGTACCAATAGTCTAACTATGAGACAACAGGTACCAATAGTCTAACTATGAGACAACAGGTACCAATAGTCTAACTATGAGACAACAGGTACCAATAGTCTAACTATGAGACAAGTACCAATAGTCTAACTATGAGACAACAGGTACCAATAGTCTAACTATGAGACAACAGGTACCAATAGTCTAACTATGAGACAACAGGTACCAATAGTCTAACTATGAGACAACAGGTACCAATAGTCTAACTATGAGACAACAGGTACCAATAGTCTAACTATGAGACAACAGGTACCAATAGTCTAACTATGAGACAACAGGTACCAATAGTCTAACTATGAGACAACAGGTACCAATAGTCTAACTATGAGACAACAGGTACCAATAGTCTAACTATGAGACAACAGGTACCAATAGTCTAACTATGAGACAACAGGTACCAATAGTCTAACTATGAGACAACAGGTACCAATAGTCTAACTATGAGACAACAGGTACCAATAGTCTAACTATGAGACAACAGGTACCAATAGTCTAACTATGAGACAACAGGTACCAATAGTCTAACTATGAGACAACAGGTACCAATAGTCTAACTATGAGACAACAGGTACCAATAGTCTAACTATGAGACAACAGGTACCAATAGTCTAACTATGAGACAACAGGTACCAATAGTCTAACTATGAGACAACAAGTACCAATAGTCTAACTATGAGACAACAGGTACCAATAGTCTAACTATGAGACAACAGGTACCAATAGTCTAACTATGAGACAAGTACCAATAGTCTAACTATGAGACAACAGGTACCAATAGTCTAACTATGAGACAACAGGTACCAATAGTCTAACTATGAGACAACAGGTACCAATAGTCTAACTATGAGACAACAGGTACCAATAGTCTAACTATGAGACAACAGGTACCAATAGTCTAACTATGAGACAACAGGTACCAATAGTCTAACTATGAGACAAGTACCAATAGTCTAACTATGAGACAACAGGTACCAATAGTCTAACTATGAGACAACAGGTACCAATAGTCTAACTATGAGACAACAGGTACCAATAGTCTAACTATGAGACAACAGGTACCACTAGTCTAACTATGAGACAAGTACCAATAGTCTAACTATGAGACAACAGGTACCACTAGTCTAACTATGAGACAACAGGTACCAATAGTCTAACTATGAGACAACAGGTACCAATAGTCTAACTATGAGACAACAAGTACCAATAGTCTAACTATGAGACAACAGGTACCAATAGTCTAACTATGAGACAACAGGTACCAATAGTCTAACTATGAGACAACAGGTACCAATAGTCTAACTATGAGACAACAGGTACCAATAGTCTAACTATGAGACAACAGGTACCAATAGTCTAACTATGAGACAACAGGTACCAATAGTCTAACTATGAGACAACAGGTACCAATAGTCTAACTATGAGACAACAGGTACCAATAGTCTAACAATGAGACAACAGGTACCAATAGTCTAACTATGAGACAACAGGTACCAATAGTCTAACTATGAGACAACAGGTACCAATAGTCTAACTATGAGACAACAGGTACCAATAGTCTAACTATGAGACAACAGGTACCACTAGTCTAACTATGAGACAACAGGTACCAATAGTCTAACTATGAGACAACAGGTACCAATAGTCTAACTTTGAGACAACAGGTACCAATAGTCTAACTATGAGACAACAGGTACCAATAGTCTAACTATGAGACAACAGGTACCACTAGTCTAACTATGAGACAACAGGTACCAATAGTCTAACTATGAGACAACAAGTACCACTAGTCTAACTATGAGACAACAGGTACCAATAGTCTAACTATGAGACAACAGGTACCAATAGTCTAACTATGAGACAACAGGTACCAATAGTCTAACTATGAGACAACAGGTACCAATAGTCTAACTATGAGACAACAGGTACCAATAGTCTAACTTGAGACAACAGGTACCAATAGTCTAACTATGAGACAACAGGTACCAATAGTCTAACTATGAGACAACAGGTACCAATAGTCTAACTATGAGACAAGTACCAATAGTCTAACTATGAGACAACAGGTACCAATAGTCTAACTATGAGACAACAGGTACCAATAGTCTAACTATGAGACAACAGGTACCAATAGTCTAACTATGAGACAACAGGTACCACTAGTCTAACTATGAGACAAGTACCAATAGTCTAACTATGAGACAACAGGTACCACTAGTCTAACTATGAGACAACAGGTACCAATAGTCTAACTATGAGACAACAGGTACCAATAGTCTAACTATGAGACAACAAGTACCAATAGTCTAACTATGAGACAACAGGTACCAATAGTCTAACTATGAGACAACAGGTACCAATAGTCTAACTATGAGACAGGTACCACTAGTCTAACTATGAGACAACAGGTACCAATAGTCTAACTATGAGACAACAGGTACCACTAGTCTAACAATGAGACAACAGGTACCAATAGTCTAACTATGAGACAACAGGTACCAATAGTCTAACTATGAGACAACAGGTACCAATAGTCTAACTATGAGACAACAGGTACCAATAGTCTAACTATGAGACAACAGGTACCAATAGTCTAACTATGAGACAACAGGTACCAATAGTCTAACTATGAGACAACAGGTACCAATAGTCTAACTATGAGACAACAGGTACCAATAGTCTAACTATGAGACAACAGTACCAATAGTCTAACTATGAGACAACAGTACCAATAGTCTAACTATGAGACAACAGAGTACCAATAGTCTAACTATGAGACAAGTACCAATAGTCTAACTATGAGACAACAGGTACCAATAGTCTAACTATGAGACAACAGGTACCAATAGTCTAACTATGAGACAACAGGTACCAATAGTCTAACTATGAGACAAGTACCAATAGTCTAACTATGAGACAACAGGTACCAATAGTCTAACTATGAGACAACAGGTACCAATAGTCTAACTATGAGACAAGTACCAATAGTCTAACTATGAGACAACAGGTACCAATAGTCTAACTATGAGACAACAGGTACCAATAGTCTAACTATGAGACAAGTACCAATAGTCTAACTATGAGACAACAGGTACCAATAGTCTAACTATGAGACAACAGGTACCAATAGTCTAACTATGAGACAACAGGTACCAATAGTCTAACTATGAGACACAGGTACCAATAGTCTAACTATGAGACAACAGGTACCAATAGTCTAACTATGAGACAACAGGTACCAATAGTCTAACTATGAGACAAGTACCAATAGTCTAACTATGAGACAAGTACCAATAGTCTAACTATGAGACAACAGGTACCAATAGTCTAACTATGAGACAAAGTACCAATAGTCTAACTATGAGACAAAGTACCAATAGTCTAACTATGAGACAACAGGTACCAATAGTCTAACTATGAGACAACAGGTACCAATAGTCTAACTATGAGACAACAGGTACCAATAGTCTAACTATGAGACAACAGGTACCAATAGTCTAACTATGAGACAACAGATACCAATAGTCTAACTATGAGACAACAGTACCAATAGTCTAACTATGAGACAACAGGTACCAATAGTCTAACTATGAGACAACAGGTACCACTAGTCTAACTATGAGACAACAGGTACCAATAGTCTAACTATGAGACAACAGGTACCAATAGTCTAACTATGAGACAAGTACCAATAGTCTAACTATGAAACAACAGATACCAATAGTCTAAATGAGACAACAGGTACCAATAGTCTAACTATGAGACAGGTACCAATAGTCTAACTATGAGACAACAGGTACCAATAGTCTAACTATGAGACAACATGTACCAATAGTCTAACTATGAGACAAGTACCAATAGTCTAACTATGAGACATTCACCACCCACTGAAGATATTTGTTGAAAATACTGTTTTATGTTTTATATGAAATACTTTCTTATGTTAAATATTGTGTGTCCCAGTGAGAATAAGGGTGTTTTCTATGAAATACTTGTTTGGTATGTGTAACTTGCTGTTAGGGAGTTTTATGTTAAATATTGTGTGTCCCAGTGAGAATAAGGGTGTTTTCTATGAAATACTTGTTTGGTATGTGTAACTTGCTGTGAGGGAGGTTAAATAGTCCCAGTGAGAATAAGGGTGTTTTCAGAAATACATGTGTAACTGGCTGTGAGAGTCAGGCGCAGCAGAGGAGCCAAAGGAGCCTTTTATTTTGGTGAACAAAAACCCCACGGCAATAAGAACACGAGACACAATATGGGTTTGACATAGCCCAGCGCAAACCAGTTTATCGTGCACATACACGAAATAACAAACTATTCAACACACAGACATGGAGGGGAAACAGAGGGTTATATACACGTCTAATGCTGAGGGAATTGAAACCAGGTGTGTAGGAAAACAACATTACATTACATTTAAGTCATTTAGCAGACGCTCTTATCCAGAGCGACTTACAAATTGGTGAATTCACCTATATTGAAATCAGTGAGAACAGCCACTTTACAATAGTGCATCTAAATCATTTGTCCCAATGAGAATAATTGCTTTATCCTATCCTAGGTATTCCTTGAAGAGGTGGGGTTTCAGGTGTCTCCGGAAGGTGGTGATTGACTCCGCTGTCCTGGCGAATCGTGAGGGAGTTTGTTCCACCATTGTGGGCCAGAGAGCGAACAGTTTTGACTGGGCTGAGCGGGATACTGTACTTCCTCAGTGGAATAATGGTGTTTTATATTAAATAGGTGGACAACAATTAGGGATGAACGCAGTGTCCCAATGAGTTTGGTGTTTTATATTAGAGCCTGTGAGACTGCGGTGAAGTTTTATACAAATACTGTAGTGCAAGCACCATGGTCTTGTAGCGGATTTTATATTAAATACTGGAAGCCAGTGGAGATATTAAATACTTGTTTGGTCCCGTGAGAACTTGGGAAGTTTGAACAAATACGGGTGTGTCCCTGGATGAGTTTAGGGGTTTTAATGGCACATACTGTGTGCCCAGAGAATAATGGAGTTTTATAATCCAGACGTGAGTCCCAAGTGAGAATAACCTGGTGTTTTGTATGAAATACTGGGCGAACTTAGGGATGTTGTAGAGCATGAACCTACAGGTGGGCCAATGAGAATTAGGGATTTTATATTGAATACAGGGTGTTGTCCAGGTCCCAAATGAGAACAATGGTGTTTGATGGCGAGATCATTACGGGCACTTCCCCGGGAGGAGAATTAGGGATCCGTCATCTATATTAAACACACAGACATGGGGGTGTGTCCCAATGAGAATGCAGAGAAAATGGTGTTTTATATTAACTGATACTGTCTGAGACATGCAGGGATTTTATATTAAATACTGTGTCATCAGAAGGGGGAATGGAGAAGTTTTATATTAAATACTGTGTCTGTTAGCAATGATAGGAAGAATGAGGTTTGACATTAAAGTGACTTGGTGAGCGAAATAGGGAGGTTTTAGAACAGAGCCCTGGGGGACACCAGTGGTAATGGTGGCGAGGAGACAGATACTCGCCACGCCACCTGGTAGGGCGACCTGTCAGGTATTAAATCCAAGCGTGTGCCGTCCGGAGATGCCCAACTCGGAGAGGGTGGAGAGGAGGATCTGATGGTTCACAGTGAGGAATTAGGGATAGGTCTAGAAGGATGAGAGCAATGAGAAGATGTTAGCTTTATAGTGCGGACGCCTCCGTGATACAGAGGAGAGTCTCAGTTGAATGACTAGTCTTGAAACCTGAGTGATTTGGATCAAGGAGGTCATTCTGATATTAAATACTGTGGTGTCCCAGTGAGAATTACAGGGAGTTTTATATTAAATACTGTGTGTCCCAGTGAGAATTAGTGTCACCGCCCTGGTCGAAATATATGATATTTATTTTAGAGATTATTTGGTCAGGCCAGGGTTGTGACATGGGTTGTTGTGCTGTGATTTTGTCTTGGGGTTTTGTGGGATGTCTAGCGTCTAGTAGTTGTTGACCGGAGGGATCGAGTGTAGGTTTTTCAGAGTCAGGTGGTGCAACTCGTTCTCTGATTGACGGAAGGGATTTAGCCAGCCAGGGATGAGTTGATGAGTGAGGTGAGGTGGAGAAGGTTCCTGGAAATGGTCTGGAGAAGAGAGGAGGACTGTTTAGGGTCAAGCGGGCAGGTTGTTGTTTTTGCCGGTTCGTCACAAGAAGCGAGATTTCATCTGGAGAAAGAGGGGAGAAAGAGGTCAGAGCACCAGGGTGGGCAGTGTGAGCAGTCCAGCGGTGTCCTGACTTAACAAAGAGGATCGGATGTTGCAGAATCACCTTCACCACAACATGGTTGACGAAGTGGTAAGAGAGGGAGGTGGAGCGAAAGGAGGATGGACATGGGAGGAGAATTGTTTGGAGAAGGACCCTGGGATCAGCCTGGAGAATATCGCCGCCCCTAAGAAGAAGAGGAGGCGGCGAGGAGCTGAAAGGCGCTGGTATGAGGAGGCAGGCGGCCTCCGGATGGAAGCCCGGTCAGCCCCAAACTGTTCGGGGGGAGTCAGGGATGAGTGTGAGCGGAGCGGGAGGGGAGGTCAGACCTGGCCCCTGGAGGATAGGGGACATGAGAGTCAAAGGATGCAGAAAGGGAAGAGCCGGGGTTGGAGGAGGCAGAATCAGGAGATAGGTTGGAGAAGAGTTAATGGGGAAGATGATGGATGGAAGAGGAGAGAAAGCGGGGGAGAGAGAGCGAAGGTTGGTGCTTTTTGCATGGAATCCGAGTAGGGGCAGTGTCAGGGATGTTGGATGGCACCTGGGAAAAGGATACAAGGTAGTGGTCGGAGCTTCCTGGAGGGGGTTGCGAGGTTAGTCGGCTGGTAAAGTTGGTGCCAGGAGTGTGCACAGGTGAGCCTTGCAGGTCCTGTGCCAACACTGCTCTCAAGATCTCCAGTACGCCTTCACGGTCGAGCCCATCCTGTGCCACCTCCAGCCCTCCGGTGGCAGCTCCCCGCACCAGGCTTCCTGTGCATGAAGGCCCAGTACCACCAGTGCCAGCATGGCATCAGGCCTACAGTGACCTCTCCTCTCCAGCGCAGACCGAGAGCCTTCCTCCTCTCCTGCGCTGAGGATCCCTTTCAAGCCTCTCCTGCGCTGATGGAGTCTCCCGCCTGTGGGAACCTGTGCAGCTAGAGCCTTCCTAGGAGCTTACAGTGCTGCTGTGTCTCCCAGCATGTTCAAAGCGCAGTGCCGAGACAGTCAGGGGGTCTGAAAGATGGAGCAGCCAGAGATGAGGAGTCTACATGGAGCAGCCAGAGCTGTCAGTCTACATGGAGCAGCCAGAGCTGTCAGAGACATGGAGCAGCCAGTGTCAGTCTACATGGATCCAGTCTTGGAGCTGTCAGTCTGCAAGAAGCTGTCAGGGTCTGCATGGAGCTTGCAGAGATGGAGCTGACAGTATGCATGGAGCAGCCAGAGCTGGGACCACAGATTAGGGGTGGGCGGTAGGCTCAGAAGAGGCTACGCTAATGCAAAGGAGTGGAATGACAGTCTGCAAGAATCTTAGCCGTACCAGAGCTGTCAGTCTACATGGAGCAGCCAGAGCCGCTACAGTCAGCATGGAGCAGCCAGATCTGGCCAGTAGCAGTGTTGTCAGCCAGACGTTTCTTCCAGAGAGTCGCCAGTCTGGCCAGACTGAGATGACCAGATCCGCCAGTCAACCAGATCTTCCAGATCCGGAGTTAGCCAGGATCTGCTTATCGAACCACCAGCCAAAGGATCTGACCAGAAATGCCATTGAAATGCCAGGATCTGCGGATCTAACTACCTGGCTGAGCTTCCTCTCCGTGCTGGGCTTCCTCTCAGTCCCGAGTTCCTCTAGTCCCGAGCTTCCTCTCAGTCCCGAGCTTCCTCTAGCAGTGAATGTTAGCTTCCCTCAGTCGACAATAGCTGGCCCCTCTGTCCCGAGACTACCCCTCTTAAATACAAAGCTGCCCCCTCTGTCCCGAGCTGCTACCCTCAGTCAAATCAAGCTGCCCCTCAGTCCAGTGGGGTTCTGGGTGAGGACCAGTAGGCCATGGTCGGCGGCGAAGGTGTACACAATACTATCCTAGGACGCGAGGACTACCTGGGGGACTCGGAAGACATTTATAGAGTGGGTACTCCTACGTTAAGGACGACAAATAGCTGGCTAGCTAACCATCGGTAAATTAAGATAATCACTCTAAGTCTACACACTCTAAACTACACAATTACCTTGGATACGAAGACAGCAAAGACAACTATGTAGCTAGCTAACACTACACTAATCGAAATCGTTGAGTGTAATAGTTTCTACAGTGCTAGTGGACGTTAGCTAGCTGCTGTGCTAGTGGACGTTAGCTAGCTGCTGGGCAGAAAGCAGTTTAGACTACGTTGGACGACGAAATACGATAATTACGCAATTATCTTTGATACAAAGACGGCTATGTAGCTAGCTAAGAAGAAATTGCAAAGATTAGACAAATCAAACCGTTGTACTATAATGAAATGTAATGAAAAGTTATACTTTGAGCGGTTTTGAAGTGTAGATGTTACCTCGTCTAACCCGGAACCGGAAGACAAGACAAATGGAAAAATGAAATAGCTATTATATATTAAATATTGTGTGTCGCAGTGAGAATAATGGTGTTTTATATTAAATACTGTGAGAATTAGGGAGTTTTATATTGAATACTGTGCTGTCCCAATGAGAATAATGGTGTTTTATATTAAATACTGTGAGAATTAGGGAGTTTTATATTAAATACTGTGTGTCCCAATGAGAATAAGGGAGTTTTATATTAAATACTGTGTGTCCCAATGAGAATAATGGTGTTTTATATTAAATACTGTGTGTGTGAGAATTATGGAGTTTTATATTAAATACTGTGTGTCCCAATGAGAATAATGGTGTTTTATATTAAATACTGTGAGAATAATGGTGTTTTATATTAAATACTGTGTGTCCCACACACACACACACACGCACACGCACACGCACCACACGCACACACACACACACACACACACGCACACGCACACGCACCACACACACACATGCACGCACGCACGCACGCACACACACACACACACACACACACACACGCACACGCACCACACACACACACACACACACACACACACACACACACAGCTCTCTCTCACACACACACACACCACACACACACACAGATCCCTCTCACGCACACACACACACGCACACGCACACGCACCACACACACGCACGCACGCACGCACACACACACACACACACACACACACACACACACACACACACACACACACACCACACACACACACCACACACACACACACACACACAAAGCTCTCTCTCACACACACACACACACCACACACACACACAGCTCCCTCTCACGCACACACACACACACACACACACACACACACACACACACACACACACACACACACACACACACACACACACACACACACACACACACACACACGGTGATGAGTAATCATCTGAATCATCTAACATAATATTGATTAGTGAAGGTGAAGTGAAATCAAGTGAATAACAAACCATAGCTGCATCACCATTGACCTACCACTGACAGAGAGAGAGAGACAGACGGACAGATAGAGAGAAAGAGAGACAGAGAGTGAGTGAGTGACAGATTGAGGTAGAGAGAAAGAGAGAGAGAGATGGACAGAAGGACAGAAGGACAGACAGACAGAGATGCAGTAGACTGCAGACGCCAAAACACCCTCTTCACTGTCAGTGTCCAGGGGTAATCATTCAAAGTGTGAACGGTACTTTAAAAATCGCAGATTCATCCTGCGGGAATTCATTTTATGACGAGGCGCTATTTATTTAGAAAAACTGTCAACGTGACTTTGGAGACAGGAGTTGTTCTTCCAGTAATAACGACTCAGCCGCGCGCTGGCGGTGGTCCAGACTGGCTGGCGATGCGGAACGGATCGGAGCGGTATACTGCTGGAGGAGATGAAGACAGGAGGAGAAACGGAGAAGAGTCGAGCGAAAAATGTGTACTGGCCCTTTAAGGAACATTAAAATCCATCGGAGTGTCGTATCAGCCCCTTGAGAGAATCGAATCAGTAGCGTTCCTCCTTCAGTTAGATAGGGACCATACCTCAGCGGTATTGACCCGCTACGCAGTTCACTGTACGGGAAGAGACGACAACTTTAGACACACACACACACACAAGTCCAGACGCATGGGGTAGGATTAACAACACAGCTAATCATGAGAGACAACTGGATTCTAGTTATCTTGCAGTGTCTGTTGTTTCCGCTGACAGGTGAGTCGTCAAGTTTTTCACGTGCTGTTTATTGTGGTTTTACTGTTTTAGGTTTTGGTTGTGTTTTATATATAGCGTGTATGGATGGTTATGTTGTGGTTTATATATAGCGTGTATGGATGGTTATGTTGTGGTGTATATTTGGCGTATACGGTTATGTTGTGGTTTATATTTGACGTATACGGTTATGTTGTGGTTTATATTTGGCGTACAAGGTTATGTTATGGTTTATATTTGGCGTATACGGTTATGTTGTGGTTTATCCAATATCCTGTGGTTGATTATACACCACATATACAAAGGTATGTGGACACCCCTTAAAATGTGTGGATCGGGCTATTTCCACCTCACCCGTTGCAAATCGAGCACACAGACACGCAATCTCCATTGGCGAACATTGTCAGTAGACTGGCCTTACTGAAGACCTCGGTGGCTTTCAACGTGGCACCGTCATAGGATGCCACCTTTCCAACTGGTCAGTTCATACAATGTCTGCTCTGCTGGAGCTGCCCCCCCGTCAACCGTCAGTGCTGTTATTGTGACGTGGAAACGTCTAGGAGCAACAACGTCTCAGCTGTGAAGTGGTAGACCACACAAGCTCACAGAACGGGACCGCCGAGTGCTGAAGCACATAGTGCGTAAAAATGGTTTGTCCTCGGTTGCAACACTCACTACCCGAGTTCCAAACGGCCTCTGGAAGCAACATCAGCACAAGAACTGTTCATCGGGAGCTTCAATGGGTTTCCAGGGCCGAGCAGCCGCACACAAGCCTAAGATCACCATGCGCAATGCAAAGCTTCGGCTGGAGAGGTTGAACTCTGGAGCAGTTGAAACGCGTTCTCTGGAGTGAAGAATAACGCTTCGCCATCTGGCAGTCCGATGGATTAATCTGGGTTTGGCCAACTGTAAAGTTTGGTGGATGAGGAATAATGGTCTGGGCTTTTGGTCATAGTGTAGGTAGACCTACCATTGGGGTGTAGTCTCATACATGTCGTTTCGGGTGTTGGTATGGACTGGTGTTGGTATGGAGTTGTGTTGGTATGGAGTTGTGTTGGTATGGTGTTGTGTTGGTATGGTGTTGTGTTGGTATGGAGTGAGGTTGTTTTGGTATGGAGTGAGGTTGTTTTGGTATGGAGTGGGGTTGTGTTGGTATGGTATGGAGTGGAGTGGGGTTGTTTTTGGTATGGAGTGGAGTGGGGTTGTTTTGGTATGGAGTGGGGTTGTTTTGGTATGGTATGGAGTGGAGTTGTTTTGGTATGGAGTGGAGTGGAGTGGGGTTGTTTTGGTACGGAGTGGGGTTGTGTTGGTGTGGATTGGTGGTGTGTTGGTACGGAGTGGGGTTGTGTTGGTATGGATTGGTTGTGTTGGTACGGAGT
>NW_027015784.1:0-10960 GCF_036934945.1 Oncorhynchus masou masou
TCTGACAATTAATCTTAATGGTTGTATAAATGCCCCAAATAAAACTGTGAAGGACCTCATGTTACTCTGGACCTGATCTCTCTTTTTGGAAGAACATATCAAGACGATTTCACACAGCTTTTTCCATCTATGTAACATTGCAAAAATCAGAAACTTTCTGTCCAAAATGATGCAGAAAATTCATCCATGCTTTTGTCACTTCTAGGTTAGACTACTGCAATGTTTCTACTTTCCGGTTGATCTAGATAAAGCACTAAATAAACTTCAGTTAGTGCCAAATACGGCTGCTAGAATCCTGACTAGAAACAAAAATTTGATCATATTACTCCAGTGCTAGCCTCCTCACACTGGCTTCTGTCAAAGCAAGGGCTGATTTCAAGGTTTTACTGCTAACCTACAAAGTACTGCATGGGCTTGCTCCTACGCCTCTGATTTGGTCCTGCCGCATACTACCTACACGCACGCCACGGTCACAAGACGCAGGCCTCCTAATTGTCCCTAGAATTTCTAAGCAAACAGCTGAGGCAGGCTTTCTCCTATAGAGCCCATTTTTATGGAACGGTTCGTCTACCCATGTCAAGAGACGCAAACCTGGTCTCAACCTTTAAGTCTTTACTGAAGACTCATCTCTCAGTGGGTCATATGATTGAGTGTAGTCTGGCCCAGGAGTGGGAAGGTGAACGGAAAGGCTCTGGAGCAACGAACCACCCTTGCTGTCTCTGCCTGGCCGGTTCCCCTCTTTCCACTGGGATTCTCCTGCCTCTAACCCTATTACAGGGGCTGAGTCACTGGCTTGCTGGGGCTCTCTCATGCCGTCCCTGGAGGGGGTGCGTCACCTGAGTGGGTTGATTCACTGATGTGGTCATCCTGTCTGGGTTGGCGCCCCTTGGGTTGTGCCGTGGCGGAGATCTTTGCGGGCTATACTCAGCTTTGTCTCAGGATGGTAAGTTGGTGGTTGAAGATATCCTCCAGTGGTGGGGCTGTGCTTTGGCAAAGTGGGTGGGGGTTATATCCTTCCTGTTTGGCCCTGTCCGGGGGTGTCCTCGGGGTGGGGCCACAGTGTCTCCTGACCCTCCTGTCTCAGCCTCCAGTATTTATGCTGCAGTAGTTTATGTGTCGGGGGCTGGGGTCAGTTTGTTATATCTGGAGTACTTCTCCTGTCCAATTCGGTGTCCTGTGTGAATCTAAGTGTGCGTTCTCTAACTCTCTCCTTCTCTCTCGGAGGACCTGAGCCCTAGGACCATGCCCCAGGACTACCTGACATGATGACTCCTTGCTGTCCCCAGTCCACCTCGGCCGTGCTGCTGCTCCAGTTTCAACTGACCTGAGCCCTAGGACCATGCCCCAGGACTACTTGACATGATGACTCCTTGCTGTCCCCAGTCCACCTGGCCGTGCTGCTGCTCCAGTTTCAACTGTTCTGCCTTATTATTATTCGACCATGCTGGTCATTTATGAACATTTGAACATCTTGGCCATGTTCTGTTATAATCTCTACCCGGCACAGCCAGAAGAGGACTGGCCACCCCACATAGCCTGGTTCCTCTCTAGGTTTCTTCCTAGGTTTTGGCTTTTCTAGGGAGTTTTTCCTAGCCACCGTATGCTTCTACACCTGCATTGCTTGCTGTTTGGGGTTTTAGGCTGGGTTTCTGTACAGCACTTTGAGATATCAGCTGATGTACGAAGGGCTATATAAATAAATTTGATTTGATTTGATTTGATTTGGACACCCATTCAAATGAGTGGGTTCAGCAATTTCAGCCACACCCGTTGCTGACAGGTGTATATAACCGAGCACATAGCCATGAAATCTCCATAGACTTATTGGTATACTCGTCTGTCTCGGTTGCAACCTCACTCTGAGTTGACTTACATTGCGAGCAATTGCACACAAGCTTAAGATCACCATGTGCAATGCCAAGCATCGGCTGGAGTGGTGTTAAAAGCTTGCCACCATTTGACTCTGGAGCAGTGGAAAGCGCGTTCTCTGGAGTGATGAATCATGCTTCACCCTATGGCAGTCCGACAGATGAATCTGGATTTTGCGGATGCCAGGAGAACGCTACCTTCCCAAAGCATAGTGCCAACTGTAAAGTTTGGTGGAGGAGGAATAATGTTGAAGGCTGTTTTTCACGTTTCGGGCTTGGCACCTTAATTCCAGTGAACGGAAATCTTAACGCTACAGCATATAATTACATTCTAGACAATTCTGTGCTTCCAACTTTGTGGCAACAGTTTGGGAAGGCCCTTTCCTGTATCATCATGACAATGCTCCTGTGCACAAAGCGAGGTCCATACAGAAATGGTTTGTCGAGATCGGTGTGGAAGAACTTGACTGGCCTGCTCAGAGCCCTGACCTCAACCCCATCGAACAACTTTAGGATGAATTGGAACGCCGACTGCGAGCAAGGCCTAATCGCCCAACACCCGATCATTGTTCCAACATCTAGTGGAAAGCCTTCCCAGAGGAGTGGAAGCTGTTATAGCAGCAAAGGGGTGGGTGGGGGAGCAACTCCATATTAATGCCCATGATTTTGGAATGAGATGTTCGACAAGCAGGTGTCCGCATACTTTTGGTCTGAGTATATGTCAGAACAGACATTCTCAAAGCTTAAATTGCTATTATAACTCCTACATATTTTAGAACAGTTTGTTTGCCAAGGTGATGAATCAGATAAGGAAGGTTAGATTGGACATCACAGCTAGCCGTGATCCTCCGTACAACATCAGCTAAGCCACTTGTTCCCTCTCCCCCCTACTGTACTTAATAAAACATATTTTGTATCCCTCAAACATTTTCCTGTCAGTGTCACGTTAAATCACTTCTCCCACCTTCTGCATGAGTGGATTGAGGTGGTCGGTCGCCAGCCATCCCAGTGTTGGTGGACTGTGGCATTGGACTTGTTTATTCTGCCTCTATGTGCTGGAAAGGAGCAGTGCTGCAAATTCTGGCTGCCTTCCAAGGCCACTGCTACTTCCAATGAACAAAATAAAATACTGGTCAGCTAAATATAACATTTCCCTTCATGAGCACAGCAGCTAGGCCCAGGGAGGGAGAGAGAGATAAAGAGAGAGAGAAGAAGTGAAAGTGAGAAAGAGAAGAGGGGGGCTGGATTCTGTACACAGCCTGAGCCAACCTGAGCTGAACGCAGCAATGCCTTTCTTGAAGTGGAGCATGGCGTTAATAGCTCAGAGGTCAGGTCAGCATCTCTCTTCCTCTATATATCTCTCTCACTGTCTTGCTATCTCTATCCTAGATAAAATGAGCATTAGCTCTCCTCTGATTTCCCCTTTATTTCTTCATACATGATTCAGATGACCCTGTTCTCTCTTTCTCTGCCCATTTCTCTCTTTCTACACTGTAAAACATTCTTGTTGTTTTGACAGTATTAAACAATAAAACTAATAGTAAAGTACCATATTAATTATTTACAGTAAATTACCGTAAATGGCTATGTATTCTGGGTGATTTTAGGCATGAACAGTTAATTATACCTTAAATTCCAAGTAACTTTGCTTTAACAGTACATTTTTATTTATTTTATTTAACTAGGCACATCAGTTAAGAACAAATTCTTATTTAATGACAGCAGAACAACAGATTTTTACCTTGTCAGTTAGGGATTCAATCTAGCAACCTTTCAGTTACTGGCCCAATGCTCTAACCACTAGGCTACCTGCCACATAACCATAACCATACAAAATTAAGGGGTTGGCAACTTGCTACTTTTTTAAGCAATTCTGAATGATAGGATTGAGAGACATCATGGTCTGAAATGAATCAACCAAACAAGGTGTGTACAACATATATATGATTTACACATTTAATTACTGAATATTACAATGTATTTTACTGTTGATAAATGTGTACATTTAAATGTACATCTATCAACAGTATAAATACTGTGAAATATTATACTGCAGCATATTGTAAATGATGGGGCATTGTGGGAAAATGTTGTGGGTTGGGAAATGTTTAATGGTATTGTAATGGTATTGCACAGTAATTCCACCCCACTGAATACATTGTTGTACCATATTTTTGGAGTGACAAAAACATTTTGGCCACTAGTGGTTGTAGTGGTTGTACCACTGGTTGTAGTATTGTTGTTTCTGGCTTATGAAATTATTTTCTGGCGTGCCTTGTAAGCGGCTACTTTTGTGCCACCCATTAGTGAAAGTGTTGTACCAATGTCACTGATATCTGGTAGGAGTGCCCCAACAATTAAATGTGTATTTGGAACAGATTGGAGAGGTGTTATTCCTCAATGGTTAAGTAGTAGCCATGTCCTTTGGTCAGTGTTGTGCTGTAGTCACTGCCAGTTTGGAAGCCGTTGTTAAGTCTTCTAGAAGTGCAATTGCTATAAAATATCAAAATGTGGCATTTTATATCACTCGCACTTCTACGGAGGCCTTAACAAAAGCTACTAAACGGGCATTCATTGATATTCTGTAATTTGTCAACACATTACCAAGCAGCCAACCTGCTTGCACCGATCACGCAATTATGGTAAAATACTGTCAAATACAAGCCCTATCTCCCCTCAATGAATTTAATTCATTAATTCATTCATCCATTCATTCATTTGTTACAATTCCATAAACATATTACAGTAATGCACTGCACTGTTGTTTTATGGTAACTTACAACCAGTTGCCTGTAAATTACCATAATAATGACTGTAAAAAGATTGCAGTAACAGTATTGGATACTGTAATGGTACAGAGATGTACGGCAGTTTTTCTATGGTAATTTACAGGCAACAGGCTACTTGTAAGATACTGTAAAAATAACAGCTAAGGTTTTACAGTGTGTATTCCCCTCTAACTCCCATCGTTTCTTCTCTTTCTTATCTTGCAGTTTGTTTCCCTTTTTCTTCCACCACAAACATGGTGCTTGGAAATGAAATACCGCGATCAGAGAGGTGGATTAATAATTTACACTGGAGTCAACGCTAAAAGGAAACCAACAATGAACATTCGCTTTTAGTCCAGGCATGAGCGGGAGGCAGCAGTGCATGGCAGGGGAGGGATCGGGAAGAATTAACTCACACGGGCAGGCCATAATGTTTTACCACCATAGTGATAGCAATTTAAAATTGATCTACTATTATTACCAAATCAGATTAAGAAATTAAGAGAAACTATCCAGAAATGTTGTTGGGTCATTTTTCTCCCATCGCTCCCCTTCTTTGTAGGCCGTCATTGTAAATAAGAATTTGTTCTTAATAACTGACTTGCCTGTTTTAAATAATGGTTCAATAAATAAAATCATTTTTTAAAAAGTGAGAAAGAGTGGAGGAGAAGATACCGTTCCAGAAGACTACTGTGTTGCTATGAGTTGAGAGTTCTTCTAAAGAAAGAACATAGCCTGAGAGAAGGTATCAGAAGCGGACATGAGCTGGATGCAGGCTGAGATAGTGTACCAGTCTAGGGGGCATGACTGGGCAGGCAAAACCTTGCCACCCACACTGCAGACCCCACACGGCTTCTGTAGAGAACCTTAAGGGATGGAGAAATCAACCTCTGAACACTTCACTGAAATATGCAAACATACCAAACACGGTCTAAAGAAAAACAAGAAGGTATATGATGTTTTCCAATAGAGGTTTACTGTGCAACAATATTTTGCTTTCCCACACCATCAGAGAAATAAACACCATAATTCATATCCATTATAAAATACACCAAAATAATAATTACCAAAAAACTTCTACCATCCAGTCCAGATCCTCAGCCGGCATTCTGAAATGTGTTGAAGACAGAGTTAGAACAAGCACCGAAATATTGCCTAGCCGACATTGCCAGGGACATAGGCATACAGTACATTAATCAGGAAGAGATTCACACCTTTACGACTCTGTCATCCTGGTTTCTCCTTAGACAGATACACATACAGACAATCCTAAAATAAAAAATGGCAAATCCAAAAGGTGGTAGGTAAAACACAAAAAGACCTAAAAAGAAACTCACCAAAACTAAACAAAAACAAAAAACAGAATACCACAAGAACGTCACCCGGAATCGACAAGAGCACACAGAACACTAGGGCAGGGTGCTAACATACAAACACAGAGCACAGAACAGAGGGAAACTAAGGGTTTAAATACACTCAGGGGAAACAAGACACAGGTGCAAATAATAATGGGGAACAAGGGAAAAACATAAGGACAAAAAGCACAATGGGGGCATCTAGTGACCAACAACTGGAACAACCCTGGCCAAATCCTGACAGAATCCCCCCTAGGAACGGCTCCTGACGTTCCTACCAGCTCTCTCAGGGTGGAGGACCCTGAACTGACGAATGAGGTCAGGGTCCAGGATGTCTTTGGCAGGAACCCAGGAGCGCTCCTCAGGACCGTAGCCTTCCCAGTCCACCAGATACTGCCAGGACCGCTGCACCCGGCGGGAATCCAGTATCCGGTGGACGGTATAAGCCGGCTGGCCTCCAATGACACGAGGCGGAGGGGAGGTCTGTCTGCCGGGACAAGGGGAGAAAAAACAACAGGTTTTAACAAAGACACATGAAATGTGGGATTAATCTTAAGGGATCTGGGTAAGTGTAGGCGATAAGAAACTGGGTTAACTCTCCTGGCAACCTTGAAGGGACCGATGTATTTTTGGGACAGCTTGCGAGACTCCACCCGTAGAGGTAAGTCTCTTGTGGAGAGCCAGACTCTCTGGCCGGGGCGCAGGGTAGGCCCGGGACGGCGACGTCTGTTGGCTTGTTGTTGATACCTCTGTGAGGAACGCATCAGATTAAGACGGGTCTTCCTCCACATAAGCCGACAGCGTCTGACGAACCTCAAGGCTGAAGGCACTCTGACTTCTGCCTCCTGGTCCGGGAACAATGGAGGAGCATAGCCAAACTGACACTCGTGCGGGGACATACCAGTGGAGGAGGAGCGCAAGGTGTTGTGCGCGTATTCGGCCCAAACAATAAAGGATGACCATGTGGACGGGTTGTCACGAGTCATACATCGGAGGGTGGTTTCCAGCTCTTGATTCATCCTCTCTGTTTGGCCGTTGGACTCCGGATGGTACCCTGAAGATAGACTGGCAGAAGCCCCCATGAGTTGGCAGAAGGCCTTCCAAAACCTTGAGGCGAACTGGGGACCTCTGTCAGAAACCACATCTTGAGGAATGCCGAAGACTCGGAACACATGATTAATTACCAACTCAGCCGTTTCCTTGGCAGAAGGTAACTTAGTCAGAGGGACGAACCTGGCCGCCTTTGAAAACCTGTCGATTATGACTAGGATAGTAGTATTGCCATGGGATGGAGGAAGTCCAGTAATAAAGTCCAATGAGATATGGGACCAGGGTCTGTGGGGAACAGGTAAAGGTGAAGGAGTCCTTGAGGGCGGAGGTGAGAAGATTTGCCCTGGCAGCACACGGGGCAGGCATTGACGAAAGTGGCAACGTCTTCTCTTATGGTAGGCCACCAGAACTTACGCTGGATGAACTCCAAGGTGCGACCTACGCCCGGATGACAGGTGAGGCGAGAGGAGTGCCCCCACAGAAGGACCTGAGTCCTCACTGCCTTGGGGACAAACAACCGATTGGCAGGGCCTCCTTTAGGGTCCGGTTCGCTAGCTTGAGCACGTCTCACGGTATCCTCAACTTGCCACGAGATCGGAGCCACAATCTTAGCAGCAGGAAGGACAGGCATGTCCGTGTCATCTCGAATGGCAGGAGCGTAGACTCGGGACAGGGCATCCGGTTTGAGATTCTTCGACCCGGGCCGATAGGTGAGGATAAACTGGAATCGATTGAAGAAAAGAGACCATCTAGCTTGTCTAGAGTTCAATCGCTTCGCCTGCTGGATATACTCCAGATTTTGTGGTCCGTAAGCACTTGAAACGGGTGAGAAGCCCCCTCGAGCCAGTGTCTCCATTCCTTCAATGCCATCTTAACCGCTAGGAGTTCACGATCCCCACATCGTAGTTCCTCTCAGTCGGGGTAAGCCGGTGTGAGAAGAAAGCGCACGGATGAAGCTTCTTGTCTTCACCCTCTGAGACAGGACAGCTCCAACACCAACCTCTGATCGTCTACCTCCACCACAAATGGTTCATCCGTAGTCGGTAGTATCAGGATGGGAGCAGAGAGGATGCGCTGCTTGAGTCCTTGGAAGGCCGTCTCAGCTTCTCTTCCCAAAAAAACCTTGCATTGCCACCTTTGGTTAAAGCTGAGAGGAGCTGCCACCAAACTGAAGTTCTTGATGAACTTGCGGTAAAAGTTTGTGAAGCCCAGAAACGCTGAACATCCTTAACGGATTTGGGGTGGGCCAATCCGCTACCGCCCCTACCTTCCTAGGGTCCATTTGGATTCGACCGGGTTCCACTACAAATCCCAGGAATTGTACTCGGGATGAATGGAATTCACATTTTTCCGGCTTAACGTACAGATGGCTGTCCAGGAGGCGTTTGAGTACTTGTCTGACATGCTTAGTGTGTTCTTGAAGGGAGCTCGAAAAGATGAGGATGTCATCCAAGTAAACGAACACAAATATGTTAAGCATATCCCTAAGCACATCGTTTATGAGCGCTTGGAACACCGCTGGGGCGTTGGTCAGGCCGAAGGGCATCACCAAGTATTCATAGTGACCAGTAGGCGTGTTGAAAGCGGTCTTCCACTCGTCACCAGGTCTGATCCGCACAAGATGGTATGCGTTCCGCAGGTCAAGCTTAGTGAAAACAACTGCTTCCTGGAGCAGCTCGAAGGCTGTGGCCATAAGGGGTAGCGGGTAACGGTTACGGACGGTTATGTCATTGAGTCCCCGGTAGTCGATGCAAGGACGTAACCCACCGTCTTTCTTGGCCACAAAGAAAAACCCTGCTCCGCCGGGGAGGTGGATGGACGCATGAGGCCTGCTTCCAGAGAGTCCTTGATGTAGGTATCCATAGCAGCTCGTTCGGGTGGAGATAGGGAAAGATCCGACCCCTGGGGGGCAAGTGCCCGGAAACAGGTCGATGGGGCATCGTAAGATCTATGGGGTGGTAGCATGGTGGCCCTCTGTTTGCTAAACACCAGTTTGAGGTCATGGTAACACTCGGGAACTCGGGTCAGGTCGATGGATTCTAAAGACTCGGGAGTAGAACTCGGGGAATTCTGGAAAATACAAGTAGCTTGGCACGTAGGACCCCACTGCTTGATAGTGCCCACAGACCAGTCGATGTGAGGGTTATGGCTGTGAAGCCAGGGGTATCCAAGGACGAGAGGGAACTCGGAACAGGAGATCAAATGAAAGTTCATCAATTCCTGGTGTTGTGAAACTGAAAGTCTCAAGGAGGTAGTGACATGAGTGACAAGTCCAGATCCCAAAGGGCTTCCATCCAATGTAGTAACCCTCATGGGGTCACTTAGAGGTTCAGAGGGAACGCATTCTCCTTCGCCCAGACACCATCCATGAAGTTACCTGCGGCTCCAGAGTCTACCAAGGCTTGAAGGTGAAGCTTGTGGTTGTCCCAGGAGAGGGTGACTGGAATGAGCAGACGGGAGTTGGACGGATGGGAGAGGTTATGTTTCCCGTTACAGTTCCCCCGGTCTGTACGGGACAGAGCGTTTCCCTGGAGCCCGGGACACGTGGAACGGAATGGCCCGGTTTGCCGCAATATAGACAGCGTCGCTCCCTCATCCGGCGGTCTCTCTCAGCCTGGGAGATGCGTCCAATCTGCATGGGTTCCGGTGGAGCCAGTGATGATAAAGGTGGGGACTCGGAGCTGGGACTGATAGGGCTAGAGGTCTACGGTTGAGTTCTCTCTCTCAGACGCTGGTCAATGCGTGAGGCCAACTTGATCAGGACTCGAGATTGTCCGGTGGTTCCCGAGTGGCCAGTTCATCTTGGATAGTGTCGGAAAGGCCTTTCAGAAAGCACACCGTGAGCGCCTCGTTGTTCCAGCCACTCGCTGCTGCCACCGTGCGGAACTGGATGGCATATCCGTCACGCTGCGCCAACCTTGATGGAGAGTCAGGAGCTGTTTGGCTGAGTCAGAACCCTGCTTGGGCCTTGAAACACTCGTTTGAATTCCTCAGCAAAGGCAGAGTAGCTGGCACAGCAGGAACTATGGGCATCACACAGCAGTAGCCCAGGCCAGGGCTTTTTCCGACAGCAGGGTGATGATATATGCGATCTTAGACCGGTCGGTGGGAAACGACGAGGGTTGCAGCTCAAGGAGAGAGAACATTGAGTGAGAAACCCTTTACAAGCACTTGGATCACCTGAGAACCGTTGGGGAGGTGGAAGACGAGGTTCAGCCAGGGGGTTAACTGCCATGGGTACGTGAACTTGAGGTACTGGGACGGGAACTGTTGCCGGGGTAAGTCGATCAGATATTTGCTTAATGGAAGTCAGCATCTCCGACAGAAGATGAGAATGTCTAGCCATTAAGGCCTCTTGCTGAACCAGGGCGGCTTCGTGGCGTTGGACAGTCTCCTGGTGGTGGGACAGCGTGGCAAAAAGGTCCTGGGAACTGGCTGCCTCTGGGTTCATTTTTGGCTCTGTGTTTCTGTCAGGACCCGGTTTGAACCTGGGTCTCCGGAGTGAGAAACAGTCACTTAACCAACTGAGCCACGAATAGACAGCAGAACCCAGAAGATGAGGCAGACACAGCAGTACTTAAGACGGTGTATTTAATAAAGAAAAATCCTAAAATAAAAAATGGCAAATCCAAAAGGTGGTAGGTAAAACACAAAAAGACCTAAAAAGAAACTCACAAAAATAAACAAAAACAAAAAACAGAATACCACAAGAACGTCACCCGGAATCGACAAGAGCACACAGAACACTAGGGCAGGGTGCTAACATACAAACACAGAGCACAGAACAGAGGGAAACTAAGGGTTTAAATACACTCAGGGAAACAAGACACAGGTGCAAATAATAATGGGGAACAAGGAAAAACATAAGGACAAAAAGCACAATGGGGGCATCTAGTGACCAACAACTGGAACAACCCTG
>NW_027015785.1:0-10958 GCF_036934945.1 Oncorhynchus masou masou
ATTAAGAAGAAAATACATTCAACAAAATAACTTTTAACAAGGCACACCTGTTAAAACTTGTTGGGGATAGGGGGCAGTATTTTTACTTTGGATGAATTGCGTGCCCATAGTGAACTGCATCCTACTCTGTCCTAGATTACTAAAATACAGTATGCACATTATTATTACTATTGGATAGAAAACACTCTGAAGTTTCTAAAACTGTTTGAATTATGTCTGTGAGTATAACAGAACTCATAGGGCAGGCAATCTTCCAAACAGGAAGTGAAATTCTGAATGCATGTCTAATTTTTTAACTTCTTCGATATAGGGGGCGCTCTTTTAATTTTTGGATAAAAAAACGTTCCCGTTTTAAACAAGATATTTTGTCATGAAAAGATGCTTGACTATGCATATAATTGACGGGCGTTTGAAAGAAAACACTCTGACGTTTCCAGAACTGCAAAGATATTGTCTGTCAGTGCCCCAGAACTAATGCTACAGGCGAAACCAAGATGATATTTCATACAGGAAATGCCCCAGATTTTGAATGCGCTGTGTTCCAATGTCTCCTTATATGGCTGTGAATGCGCCAGGAATGAGCCTACACGTTCTGTGTAGGAACAGATATCTCATTGATTTATCAAGACGAGTCCTCATGCTAACACTTTGGGTGTTCCAGTAAGCAACAATTTGTTGCCCTACGTTATTCTTAAAAAACGCCAGCACAGAGAAGAGAAAGGAGCCTAAAACAATGTGATTTAATTCACAACTGCATTTGACTGTTTTAATATTGACCATCAACCAAAAACACAGCATCTACTGTGGTATTCCATTTCCAGTGAGACTACTCCAGCCATCGACTCACTTATGGTGGAAGATGATGAGAGATCGGCAAAGGCAATTTGGAATCTGCTGACGTCATCAAACAAAATCAACATCGCTCTAATCACAGTCAGAAGACAGTTGAAGAAACTTGAGTGGACTTACGGAAAGGCTCTGTAAGACATATTTATGTATATTTTTTACAGAACATTAACCATGTGTGTTCTCTTGTTTTGTACTGTTCTGTAGTTTCGACCAATGATTTGTCTGACAAACAAAACCATTGCACGTCTTAAGTGAGAGGTCTAATGTTTTAATATTTGATCATTTCTGCCCTCCAAATTCATATTCATTATACAGTATGAATAGGCCCATGTGCACCTTCATCAGATGAAACATGTCGGCTATAGCGATGTGATAGTGAAGAGGAAAATAATCTTAACATTTCCAAAGAAAAATCTGATTTATCAAGACCAGTCCCCATTCTATGTCATTAATTCCCATAGTAATTAATTATGGAACCATTACTAGGGGGCAGTAGTACTAGGGTAGTATTGTCATTTTTGGAGAAAAAACGTCCCCGTTTTAAATGGGATATTTTGTCAGGACAAGATGCTAGAATATGCATATAATTCACAGCTTTGCATAGAAAACACTCTAACGTTTCCAAAACTGTAAAGATATTGTCTGTGAGTATAACAGAACTGATGTTGCAGTTCCTGAGAAAAATCCAATCCGGAAGTGTCCCAGGTTTTGAAAGCGCTGCGTTCCAATGAGTCCATATTGAGCTGTGAAAGTGTCATCAACGAGCTTACGCTTTCTACGTATTCCCCAAAGTGTCAACAGCATTGTGACGTAGTTTTACGCATTTATGTTGAAGAATAGCCGAGGCGGCAACATTGCGCAAGTGGTCACATGGTGGCTCCGAGAGAGATTCTCGCGTAAAATACGGAGGTAGCCATTACTCAATCGGTCCTACTGAAAAACGAATTGAGGATTGATTATAAACAACGTTTGCCATATTTCTGTCGATATTATAGGGTTAATTTGGAATATTTTTCAGAACTGGGATTCCTGGGAGTGCATTCCGATGAAGATCATCAAAGGTAAGTGAATATTTACAATGCTTTCTGACTTCTGTTGACTCCACAACATGAAGGGTATCTGTATGGCTTGTTTTGGTGCCTGAGCGCTGTACTCAGATTATTGCATGGTGTGCTTTTTCCGTAAAGCTTTTTTAAAATCTGACACAGAGGTTTCATTAAAGGAGAAGTATATCTTTAATTCCATGCATAACACTTGTATTTTCATCAACATTTATGATGAGTATTTCTGTAAATAGATGTGGCTCTCTGCAAAATCACTGGATGTTTTGGAAGCAAAACAGTACTGAACATAACACGCCAATGTAAACTGAGATTTTTGGATATAAATATTAACTTTATCGAACAAAACATACATATATTGTGTAGAAGTCCTATGAATGTCATCTGACGAAGATCATCAAAGGTTAGTGATTCATTTTATCTCTATTTGTGCTTTTTGTGATTCCTCTCTTTGGCTGGAAAAATGGCTCTGTTTTTCTGTGATTTGGCGCTGACCTAACACAATCGCATGGTATGCTTTACGTCGTAAACACTTTTTGAAATCGGACACTGTGGTGGGATCAACAACAAGTTTCTTTTTAATGGTGTATAATACTTGTATGTTTGAGGAATTTTAATTATGAGATTTCTGTTGTTTGAATTTGACGCCCTGCACTTTCACTGGCTGTTGTCAAATCGATCCCATTAATGGGATTTCAGCCGTAAGAAGTTAATGCACGGCCGACAGTCGAGGTCCTTACTGTTTTTAGAGGGAGAGAAACCAAAAGCCCACCGTGCCTTTTTTTGAAAATCGTCAGTCCACATGTCAAGTGAAATTCCCCCATTGTATTAACCCAAGTACTCTCTTAACTCCAGGACCACCGATAGTTTTTTTGTTGCCTGATGCAGGACTCTATTGCCAGAGACAAGACTCTCAGACTGAAAACGCACTATTGCCACAGTTTAGACTACCGATAGATCAGTGTTCTAAATCCCCCTTGTGATAGTGTGGTGCAATGACAGAATGCCACCATCTACCACTAAGCTTGTAACTTTTAAAGGAAGAACCACTGTACAGGGATTATATGCAGTAACACTATTTACCACACACGTAATGCTCTGACATCATGCTAATAATGTCAAGCTTTGTCATTCCATTTAATTTGAATAGACATGATATCAATTGTTCTGCTTGACGTAATGTTGTAAATGATATCAATTGTTCTGCTTGACATAATGTTGTTTGGACAAGACTTACTGTACCTGCACATACCACCACTGCTTGTGCATCCAATCACATGCATCCTTCATAATTGAATCAGAGGGAATAATGGGTAGAAATTTGATTGTAGTGGATATGTGCTTCTTTATTGTTGAGATAAACAAATATGTAATTCATATTTATCTTATCTCATACCAGGCTTAAGTCTAACAGCTGTGGGTACTGTAGTGTTTGGCATGGGTGTAGTTTTTCACAGCAAATAAAAAGCAAAAGCAGGTTTGACTGCTCATATGTCTCAGTATCTACTTCCTCATTCTAATTAGTTTGGTCTGTATATATGCCGCTAACCTATTAATATGTTGTGTGAGTACAGAAATGTGATGAGAGAAGAGCTTAAGCACCTCAGGTATGGCCTGTATGATGAAGTCGTTATGGATAACATTCTGAGTCACATTCATCATCACTTATAGGCTCACATCTGATTGCACAGGGGCATTTGATGCATTGTATCATGTGTCAGTGCTTTGGTGCAGATATAAAATAAAAGAGAGAAAAAAACACCTTGCTCTGTCCAGAATCTCACATACACGCAGTGTACTATTTGAATAAAAATGGCTGAAGATTGGCAAAACAACTAAAACAGAAACAGGAAGTGCAACCACTTAATAATGCAACTCAACAAACTCCATTAATGCAAAGGCTTTTCCAACTCTTTACTGATGATTGACTTAGATTACACTCAATATCACTAAGTACTCTGTTTAGTAAAAACACGTAAGTGAATGGCATGCTGGGTCAAATTTACAAATTGGCTTTATTTCATACATATCGAAGGGTTTTACTGACAAAGGAATGGAACGCTTACTCAAGCCCATCCTGTTGCACATTCAGTTTTATAGAAGTTGACATGCATTCAGCAGAATCCTGATGCTTTCAGCACCTTGTGTCATTCTCCTTTCCCTCTCTCAAACCCACAGTACATCTGAAGGCAGCCACACAGTCAAGCAGACTAATCTACTGCAAGTCTCCTACGGACTCAGTGTGAATGCCACCTAATTCTCAAACCTGTCACTTTGTATTTGTTTCAAATCTCCTGTTACTGCATCTCTATTTAATGAAAAAGAAATTACCTTCACCTATCCTTAGCAGTCTATCGTACTGGAAGATTTGTCCAACCAATCCTGTCAACACGTTTTGAGTAACTAAAAAGTGTTTTTGGAGTCTGTTGCTCTGCGAAACGTGTTTTACTTATTCCAAATTGCAGAATTGTCTGTTCTTGAAAACCATAAATACATCAACCAAACACTGGTTGTCAGGATTTGGCCAGGGTTGTTCCGGTTTTTGGTCACTAGATGCCCCCATTGTGCTTTTTGACCTTTTGCTTTCCCTTGATCCCCATTATTATTTGCACCTGTGCCTTGTTTCCCCTGATTGTATTTAAACCCTTAGTTTCACTCAGTTCTTTGCTCTGTGTTTGTATGTTAGCACCCAGCCCTAGTATTCTGTGTACTCTTGTTGATCCCGGTGGACGCTCTTGTGGAATTCTGTTTTTTGTTCTTGTTTATTTATTTTTGAGTATCTTTTGAGGCTTTTTATGCTTTACCTACCACCTTGTGGATTTACCTTTGTCTTGGAGGATTACCTTGTGGATTACCTTGTTCTTGTGGAATTCCTTTGAGGTTGTGGGTACATGTTTTTTCCTGAAGGACTTCACTTTTTACTTTATTAAATACACCGTCTCAAATACTGCTGTGTCTGCCTCATCTTCTGGGTTCTGCTGACTATTCGTGGCTCAGTTGGTTAAGTGACTGTTTCTCACTCCGGAGACCCGGTTTCGTAACCGGGTCCTGACAGAAACACAGAGCCAAAAATGAACCCAGAGGCAGCCAGTTCCCAGGACCTTGTTGCCATGCTGTCCCACCACAAGGAGACCCTGCTGTCAGAAAAAGCCCTGGCCTGGGCTACTGCTGTGTGGGATGCCCATAGTTCCTGCTGTGCCAGCTACTCTGCCATTGCTGAGGAATTCAAACGAGTGTTTCAAGGCCCAAGCAGTGGTCCTGACTCAGCCAAACAGCTCCTGACTCTCCACCAAGGTCGGCGCAGCGTGACGGACTATGCCATCCAGTTCCGCACGGTGGCAGCAGCGAGTGGCTGGAACAACGAGGCGCTCACAGTGTGCTTTCTGAAAGGCCTTTCTGACACTATCCAAGATGAACTGCCACTCGGGAACCACCGGACAATCTCGAGTCCCTGATCAAGTTGGCCTCACGCATTGACCAGCGTCTGAGAGAGAGAGAACTCAACCGTAGACCTCTAGCCCCTATCAGTCCCAGCTCCGAGTCCCCACCTTTATCCTCGCTGGCTCCACCGGAACCCATGCAGATTGGACCCATCTCCCAGGCTGAGAGAGACCGCCGGATGAGGGAACGACGCTGTCTATATTGCGGCAAACCGGACCATTTCCGTTCCACGTGTCCCGGGCTCCAGGGAAACGCTCTGTCCCGTACAGACTGGGAGGAACTGTAACGGGAAACATAACCTCCTCCCATCCGTCCAACTCCCGTCTGCTCATTCCAGTCACCCTTTGCTGGGACAACCACAAGCTTCACCTTCAAGCCTTGGTAGACTCTGGAGCCGCAGGTAACTTCATGGATGGTGTCTGGGCGAAGGAGAATGGTGTTCCCTCTGAACCTCTAAGTGACCCCATGAGGGTTACTACATTGGATGGAAGCCCTTTGGGATCTGGACTTGTCACTCATGTCACTACCTCCTTGCGACTTTCAGTTTCACAACACCAGAATTGATGAACTTTCATTTGATCTCCTGTTCCGAGTTCCCTCTCGTCCTTGATACCCCTGGCTTCACAGCCATAACCCTCACATCGACTGGTCTGTGGGCACTATCAAGCGGGTGGGGTCCTACGTGCCTGCTACTTGTATTTTCCCGATTCCCCGAGTTCTACTCCGAGTCTTTAGAATCCATCGACCTGACCCGAGTTCCCCGAGTGTTACCATGACCTCAAACTGGTATTTAGCAAACAGAGGGGCCACCATGCTACCACCCCATAGACCTTATGATTGCCACATCGACCTGTTTCCGGGCACTTGCCCCCAGGGGTCGGATCTTTTCCCTATCTCCACCCGAACGAGCTGCCAGGATACCTCCATCAAGGACGCTCTGGAAGCAGGCCTCATGCGTCCATCCACCTGCTGCGGGAGCAGGGACTTTTTTCAGGCCAAGAAAGACGGTGGATTACGTCCTGCATCGACTACCGGGGACTCAATGCCATAACCGTCCGTAATCACGTTACCCGCTACCCCTTATGGCCACAGCCTTCGGGCTGCTCCAGGAAGCAATTGTTTTCACTAAGCTTGACCTGCAGAACGCATACCATCTTGTGCGGATCAGACCTGGTGACGAGTGGAAGACCTCTTTCAACACGCCTACTGGTCACTATGAATACTTGGTGATGCCCTTCGGCCTGACCAACGCCCCAGCGGTGTTCCAAGCGCTCATAAACAATGTGCTTAGGATATGCTTAACATATTTGTTTTCATTTACTTGGATGACATCCTCATCTTTTCGAGCTCCCTTCAAGAACACACAGCATGTCAGACAAGTACTCAAACGCCTCCTAGACAGCCATCTGTACGTTAAGCTGGAAAATGTGAATTCCATTCATCCCGAGTACAATTCCTGGGATTTGTAGTGGAACCCGGTCGAGTCCAAATGGACCCCAGGAAGGTAGGGGCGGTAGCGGATTGGCCCACTCCCAAATCCATTAAGGAAGTTCAGCGTTTCCTGGGCTTCACAAACTTTTACCGCAAGTTCATCAAGAACTTCAGCTTGGTGGCAGCCCCTCTCTCAGCTTTAACCAAGGGTGGCAATGCTAGGTTTTGTGGGGAAGAGAAGCTGAGACGGCCTTCCAAGGACTCAAGCAGCGCGTCCTCTCTGCTCCATCCTGATACTACCGACTACGGATGAACCGTTTGTGGTGGAGGTAGACGACATCAGATGTTGGTGTTGGAGCTGTCCTGTCTCAGAGGGGTGAAGACAAGAAGCTTCATCCGTGCACTTTCTTCTCACACCGGCTTACCCCGGCTGAGAGGAACTACGATGTGGGGGATCGTGAACTCCTAGCGGTTAAGATGGCATTGAAGGAATGGAGACACTGGCTCGAGGGGACTTCTCACCCGTTTCAAGTGCTTACGGACCACAAAAATCTGGAGTATATCCAGCAGGCGGAGCGGTTGAACTCTAGACAAGCTAGATGGTCTCTCTTCTTCAGTCGATTCCAGTTTATCCTCACCTATCGGCCCGGTCGAAGAATCTCAAACCGGATGCCCTGTCCCGAGTCTACGCTCCTGCCATTCGAGATGACACGGACATGCCTGTCCTTCCTGCTGCTAAGATTGTCGCTCCCGATCTCGTGGCAAGTTGAGGATACCGGAGACGAGCCAAGCTATCGAACCGGACCCGAAAGGAGGTCCTGCCAATTTGTTGTTTGTCCCCAAGGCAGTGAGGACTCAGGTCCTTCTGTGGGGGCACCTCTCGCCTCACCTGATCACCCGGGCGTAGGGTGGCACCTTGGAGTTCATCCAGCGTAAGTTCTGGTGGCCTACCATAAGAGAAGACGTTGCCACTTTCGCCAATGCCTGCCCCGTATGCTGCCAGGGCAAATCTTCTCACCTCCGCCCTCAAGGACTCCCTTCACCCTTTACCTGTTCCCCACAGACCCTGGTCCCATATCTCATTGGACTTTATTACTGGCCTTCCTCCATCCCATGGCAATACTACTATCCTAGTCATAATCGACAGGTTTTCAAAGGCGGCCAGGTTCGTCCCTCTGACTAAGTTACCTTCTGCCAAGGAAACGCTGAGTTGGTAATGAATCATGTGTTTTAGTCTTCGGCATTCCTCAAGATATGGTTTCTGACAGAGGTCCCCAGTTCGCTCAAGGTTTTGGAAGGCCTTCTGCCAACTCATGGGAGCTTCTGCCAGTCTATCTTCAGGGTACCATCCGAGTCCAACGGCCAAACAGAGAGGATGAATCAAGAGCTGGAAACCACCCTCCGATGTATGACTCGTAACAACCCGTCCACATGGTCGTCCTTTATTGTTTGGGCCAAATACGCGCACAACACCTTGCGCTCCTCCTCCACTGGTATGTCCCCGCACGAGTGTCAGTTTGGATATGCCCCTCCATTGTTCCCGGACCAGGAGGCAGAAGTCAGAGTGCCTTCAGCCTTGAAGTTCGTCAGACGCTGTCGGCTTATGTGGAGGAAGACCCGTCTTAATCTTATGCGTTCCTCACAGAGGTACCAACAACAAGCCAACAGACGTCGCCGTCCAGGGCCTACCCTGCGCCCCGGCCAGAGAGTCTGGCTCTCCACAAGAGACTTACCACTACGGGTGGAGTCTCGCAAGCTGTCCCAAAGATACATCGGTCCCTTTAAGGTTGCCAGGAGAGTTAACCCAGTTTCTTATCGCCTACACTTACCCAGATCCCTTAAGATTAATCCCACGTTTCACATTTCCTTATTAAAACCTGTTGTTTTTTCTCCCCTTGTCCCGCAGACAGACCTCCCCTCCGCCTCGTATCATTGGAGGCCAGCCGGCTTATACCGTCCATCGGATACTGGATTCCCGCCGGGTGCAGCGGTCCTGGCAGTATCTGGTGGACTGGGAAAGCTACGGTCCCGAGGAGCGCTCCTGGGTTCCTGCCAAAGACATACTGGACCCTGACCTCATTCGTCAGTTCAGGGCCCTCCACCATGAGAGAGCTGGTAGGAACGTCAGGAGCCGTTCCTAGTGGGGGATTCTGTCAGGATTTGGCCAGGGTTGTTCCGGTTTTTGGTCACTAGATGCCCCCATTGTGCTTTTTGACCTTTTGCTTTCCCTTGATCCCCATTATTTGCACCTGTGCAACGTTTCCCCTGATTGTATTTAAACCCTTAGTTTCCCTCAGTTCTTTGCTCTGTGTTTGTATGTTGCACCCAGCCCTAGTATTCTGTGTACTCTTGATCCCGGTGGACGCTCTTGTGGAATTCTGTTTTTGTTCTTGTTTATTTATTTTTGAGTATCTTTTGAGGCTTTTTATGCTTTACCTACCACCTTGTGGATTTACCTTTTTGTCTTGGAGGATTACCTTGTGGATTACCTTGTTCTTGTGGAATTCCTTTTGAGGTTGTGGGGTTACATGTTTTCCTGAAGGACTTCACTTTTACTTTATTAAATACACCGTCTCAAGTACTGCTGTGTCTGCCTCATCTTCTGGGTTCTGCTGACTATTCGTGGCTCAGTTGGTTAAGTGACTGTTTCTCCTCCGGAGACCCGGGTTCGTAATCGGGTCCTGACACTGGTGTAACGCATTTTCCCTGAACCGCAGCAAGGTCGGAGTTCTAGCCACCTCTACCTAAAAAATAAATAGAATGCGTCAACCAGACAGCCACTCACAAAGTATACGCTACCGGTTCTGAAATTTCAAGATGTCTATGCGGCTAATAAACAAATCGATTAAATGCTTTCTGTGGTACCAGGGCTTGTAGCATATAGCATTGATTTGGTTAATTGATAAATGTTTATTGGTAGGCCTATTTGGTCATAATTTTCTCATGTCAAGCCTAACATTTCATCAGCCTATACATGTTGTCGCAAGACTGCCATTTTAGACTGCTGGCTGGCGGCAATAATGTCATTACTTGCTCAGTAGGCCTAATTAAAGTTGGAAATTCAATCATTGCAGATTGTAAAAAAAAGAAGAATCTATAAAACAGCATACTAATCAGAAACCCAATTTTTCTTTTTGAATATACAGTATATACACAACTGTCCTGTGTAGCCTACCTGAACCTGCATGACATGAGTCGTTCTCTCACCCAGCTTGGATAAAAAGTTGTTGTGCGTAAAACCAGTCTGTTAAAGTCAAATAATACAGTCAGTCCACCGTAAAAACACTAGCTTACTAGAGATTGTTTCATTATGCAGCATAGCCTACAATTTAATTCGGAAGTTTACATACACTTAGGTTGGAGTCATTAACTTGTTTTTCAACCACTCAACAAATTTCTTGTTGACAAACTATAGTTTTGGCAAGTTGGTTAGGATATCTACTTTTGGCATGACAAGTGATTTTTCCAACAATTGTTTCCCGACAAATAATTTCACTTATAATTCACTGAATCACTATTCCAGTGGCTCAGAAGTTTACATACAGCGGGGCAAAAAAGTATTGAGTCAGCCACCAATTGTGCGAGTTCTCCCATTTAAAAAGATGAGAGAGGCCTGTAATTTTCATCATAGGTACACTTCAACTATGTAAGCCCCAGAGACACCAATTATGGCACTTCCGGTTGGCACAGGAAGCTATAAATAAACTCATATCCTCATTGGGGTATGCCTTTACAGAATCCTGAGTTTTAAGTCTTTACGTTAAGAACTGAGTTATTTACGGAGGGTTTAGTGAGTGTGTGTTATTTCAGAAAATCATAGAAAATCACAGAAATGTCGCAGAGCTCCGCAGCACATTTTAAAAATACTCGTATGAACACCCTGCAACTGGATCTGTAACCGTTGAAAAAAAAAACACCTATATCTGGACATCACGATCTGGTCACCGTACGATTTCTCGTAAATGACGATAGATAAATGGCCGATTTTTTTATTGACACCGGAGGCTCCTTGACTTTGACGTGAAGTGAAAAAATCTTTTCTCTATTTTCATTTTGGACCTTTAATCCCAGAAATATGGCCATAACTCAAAAACCGTTGAGGCCTAGACGCCATCTTGTTCGGGGCCATCTTCCCATAATGCCAAACCTACGCTCACCAAGTTTCGGCTTCGAAAT
>NW_027015786.1:0-10958 GCF_036934945.1 Oncorhynchus masou masou
GGAAGGAGGATGGAAGGGGAAGGAAGGGGATGGAAGGGGAAGGAAGGGGATGGAAGGGGATGGAAGGGGAAGGAAGGGGATGAAAGGGGAAGGAAGGGGATGGAAGGGGATGGAAGGGGAGAAGGAAGGGGATGAAAGGGGAAGAAAGGGGATGGAAGGGGAATGGAAGGGGATGGAAGGGGAAGGAAGGGGATGGAAGGGGATAGGAAGGGGATGGAAGGGGATGGAAGGGGATGAAAGGGGATGGAAGGGGAAGGAAGGGGATGGAAGGGGAAGGAAGGGGATGGAAGGGGAAGGAAGGGGATGAAAGGGGAAGGAAGGGGATGGAAGGGGATGGAAGGGGAAGGAAGGGGATGAAAAGGGGATGGAAGGGGATGGAAGGGGAAGGAAGGGGATGGAAAGGGGGATGGAAGGGGAAGGAAGAGGAAGGGGATGGAAGGGATGGAAGGGGAAAGGGGAAGAAGGGATGGAAGGGAAGGAATGGGAAGGAAGGGGAAGGAAGGGGATGGAAGGGGATGGAAGGGGATGGAAAGGGGAAGTGAAATCGAATCCAGCACATGTTGGGTTTGTTTAAGTATTTTTCTGTTTGTCTTTAAAGGATTACCCACTGGGCACAAACTGGTTAAATCAACATGGATTCCATATCATTTCAACAACAAAAAAATCTATGTGATAATGTTCAATTTCTGACATTTCTGAAACCCAACTTTTTCACCCAATTTAACCTAAATCCAGTGACACAGATTATTGTCAATTTCATGTTGATTTCATGTCAGTTGAGAACTCAATCAAATAAAATGAAAACTAGAACTTGAAATAACATCTGTGCCCAGTGGTTAGTGCTTTAGAGCAATCACTGGAAGTTTACAGGAACATCTAGCATGCTGGCCGTTCCTATAGACTTCAAGTCATTGCGCTGACGCCATTAGCATATAGCTCCAAAAACGACCTTCAACTTCATCTCAAACTGCATGCAGAGCCATACAAAAGGTATCCATGAGTAATCTTACTCTGGGTTAGCACTTTAAATCTTCCCAAGGAGTGGAGAAATAGGTGGACTGTGTGGCGGTAGGGGGCGGGGGGATGTATGGAGGTAGGGGGTGACGGTGGGTGTAGTGGGGGGTGGGGGTGTGGCGGTGGGGTGTATGGCGGTAGGGGATGGGGGTGTGTATGGCGGTAGGGGGCGGGGCGGGGGATGTATGGCGGTAGGGGTGACGGTGGGTGTAGTGGGGGTGGGGGTGTGGCGGTGGGGGCGGGTGTATGGCGGTAGGGGGCGGGGGGATGTTTGCCGGTAGGGGTGGCGGTGGGTGTTGTGGGGGTGGGGGTGTGGCGGTAGGAGGTGGGGGGGGTGTATGGCGGTAGGGGATCAAAATGATTTCCTGCTCTTCTCTCCAAGTTCCTCCATCACTAACTTCATCTTTTCATATACTGCCCTCGTGCTCTCTCTCTATAATTTCGCTACAATCCTATTACCATCTTAAACACACAACAACACACACACACACACGTGAGTACACGGCCACACATGCAGTGAGCTTGTCCCCCAGGCAGTCTGGCTGCAAAGTGATACCACGTCTTGAGAGCATTTTACACATGCTTTCGCGGACAGTTCCCACACTCCCGGCCGTCTCAGCCTGTCTGACCTTTGCCAAGTCCACCGTCCCTCCCTCCTCTCTCTTCACCTCCCTCCTCCCAGGGTCTGCGGTTTGGACAGCTGCAGCCAAGCTGGCTCCACCACACATGGAGGAACCTGGCACGGATCCTATGGCCCAGGCTGCTGCGGCTGTGGGGGCCTGTTTCCCAGCCCCGCAGACACATGTCTGACCCACTCCACCACCCCAGCCCTAATCCCCTGAAGCATGGCTCCACTTTATATATGCCATTTAGCAGATACGTTTATCTAAAGTTACTTACAGTCATGCATGCGTATATTTTAAGTATGGGTGGTCCCGGGAATCGAACCCACTATCCTGGTGTGTCAAGCGCCATGATGTACTAACTGAGCTACATTTAGGGCTTGCCCACCAGGCCTTAGGTGGTACAGCAACAGATCTAGGTTACCTGCTGCAGCCTGGCTGCCTCTCCTCAACTCCTTACATCGTGCCCACAGCCAGCCAGTACTTATGACACTGATTCAGTTCTGGACCTGGGCTCTGTTGGCCACTGCTTAGGGTGGCTTTTTTACTGCCTTTTCCAAGTGTTGCAGCCCAAGCGTGGATACAAACACGTTCGGGCGAACAGAGGTGCAAATGCATCCATGCTCTCTCTCACACACACACTGACAGTGAGAATTAGTTAGTTACTTACAGACACACACACAGACAGAAAGACACACAGACACACACACACACAGACAGACAGACAGACAGACAGACAGACAGACAGACAGACAGACAGACAGACAGACAGACAGACACACACCCACCCACCCACCCACCCACACACACACACACACACACACACACACACACACACACACACACACACACACACACACACACACACCCACACACACAACACACACACACACACACACACACACACACACACACACACACACACACACACACACACACACACACACACACACACACACACACACACACACACAGCAGGACTAGTTCATTCACAGCAATAGTCTCCTCTAACTCCCTCTCCCCTAGACCTCGCTCTCTCTCTCAGTGTCGCGCTAATGACGGTCACACAAATTCTTGCCTCAGTTTCCTCACCTTCCACTCTTCGCCCAGGATGATGAGGTGTGATGACCAGTGGGAAGGAGCGTTGTAAGATAGAGGATTAGCCCTGGATGGCATTCTCAATGGCTAGCTTTACTGTAAAATACAATCTTTATCACGTTTCTGATGCCTTGCAGCATATTTCCCTAATGTTTCAGATTGAATTCTGGAGAGTTTACTCTGGGTTTCTGTCTTGGCAGGGTTGACATGTATGGCCCCCTATTCCCTACATAGTGCACTACTTTTCCTATTCTCTACCCTAGTACATTACGCACCCTGGTCAAAAGTAGTGCAATATATAGGGAATAGGGTGCCTTTTGGGACACAGGCATGGCCTGACCTGAGACAGGTTCTAGCGTGTTTGTGGATGACTTCAGGACTGATACTGTATGTGCTGCACTCTCCTATTTCCCTGCAATGCTAATCTAACTTCTGGACACCAACTCTGACTGAGCCATGACAAGGGTTTTCTTCTCTGTATCCTATTAAATGGGTGCAATTATCAATTTTGGTTGTGCATTATATCCTTCACAAACTGAAAAGAGGAAGGAAAGACTAATGGTATTGAAAGTGTTGAGCACAATGAACTCCTGCTAAAAGCATAGGTCAACCCTTACCTTAGCAATCAGCCCCCTCACCTACCCCCCACCCCAATTACACTCCACGATATGAGGAGGGGGCTGGAGGGGCTGCTGCATACCCATGGCCAGACCACATCCAACCGCCCCTCCGACCTCCATGCCCATCCACCTCCTCCACTTCGCTCCATCCCCACGAGGAGCTCCTCTTGCTCCAAGGCTGTGGCGCAAGCTTTTGTAAACCAACCCTGTTCACTCTGATGCAGGAAACATACAGAGAAAGAAAAGCAGTATGAACAAAGCGCTGAGTTGAAAGCGAGTCGTTTTTTTGATTTGATTTTTGATTTTTTTGCTCAGAGCTTTTTGTTTTCGGTTTAAACCGGTTGCCAGTCACTGCTCTTTCATCATTTAGCATTCTGGTGCTTCTGCACTCCGTACCTCCTGGCTGTAGGCGACTGAAGCACCACTCAATCGCCTCAGAAATACACCTGCTTACTTTTAGCAAAAGCAGCAACGTCTGGAGTCATCTGCAGCCAGGCTCTCTCTCTCTCTCTCTCTCTCTCTCTCTCCTCTCTCTCTCTCTCTCTCTCTCTCTCTCTCTCGCTCTCTCTCGCTCTCTCTCGCTCTCTCCTTCATTTTCAGAGCCGGTATATAGCTCAACCTGGTCTCAGAGCATTTTGTACTATTCTGTACATGACACTCCATTCAGAATGATGTGTCACATTTCATATGGAATGTATTAATATGTGAATGTCCATCACCCATTTCGTATGATATGTTACAAATTACAATTCGTATTATAAACTCACTGTCAACTACGTTTATTTTCAGCAAACTTAACCTGTGTGAATATTTGAGTTGAGATTGCCTGCAATGACAACAAGCTCAGTACGAATATGCTGTGACACACCGCCCCAGACCATGATGGACCCTCCACCTCCAAATCAATCCCGCTCCAGAGTACAGACCTCGGTGTAATGCTCATTCCTTCGACGATAAATGCGATTCCGAACATCACCCCGGTGAGAAAAAATGCGACTCGTCAGTGAAGATAACTTTTGCCAGTCCTGTCTGGTCCAGCGACAGTGGGTTTGTGTCCATAGGCGATGTTGTTGCCGGTGATGTCTGGTGAGGACCTGCCATACAACAGGCCTACAAGCCCTCAGTCCAGCCTCTCTCAGCCTATTGCAGACAGTCTGAGCACTGATGGAGGGACTGTGTTTTCCTGGTGTATCTCGGGCAGTTGTTGTTGCCATCCTGTACCTGTCCCGCAGGTGTGATGTTCGGATGTACCAATCCTGTGCAGCTGTTGTTACACGTGGTCTGCCACTGCGAGGACGATCAGCTGTCCGTCCTGTCTCCCTGTAGCTGATGTCTTAGGCTTCTCACAGTACGGACATTGCAATTTATTGCCCTGGCCACATCTGCAGTCCTCATGCCTCCTTGCAGCATGCTTAAGGCACGTTCACACAGATGAGCAGGGACCCTGGGCATCTTTCTTTTGGAGTTTTTCAGAGTCAGTAGAAAGGCCTCTTTTTAGTGTCCTACGTTTTCATAACTGTGACCTTAATTGCCTACCGTCTGTAAGCTGTTCGTGTCTTAACGACCGTTCCACAGGTGCTTGTTCATTAATTGTTTATGGTTCATTGAACAAGCATGGACAACAGTGTTTAAACCCTTTACAATGACGATCTGTGAAGTTACAGTGCCTTGCGAAAGTATTCGGCCCCCTTGAACTTTGCGACCTTTTGCCACATTTCAGGTTTCAAACATAAAGATATAAACTGTATTTTTTTGTGAAGAATCAACAACACGTGGGACACAATCATGAAGTGGAACGACATTTATTGGATATTTCAAACTTTTTTAACAAATCAAAAACTGAAAAATTGGGCGTGCAAAATTATTCAGCCCCCTTAAGTTAATACTTTGTAGCGTCACCTTTTGCTGCGATTACAGCTGTAAGTCGCTTGGGGTATGTCTCTATCAGTTTTGCACATCGAGAGACTGAAATTTTTCCCATTCCTCCTTGCAAAACAGCTCGAGCTCAGTGAGGTTGGATGGAGAGCATTTGTGAACAGCAGTTTTCAGTTCTTTCCACAGATTCTCGATTGGATTCAGGTCAGGACTTTGACTTGGCCATTCTAACACCTGGATATGTTTATTTTTGAACCATTCCATTGTAGATTTTGCTTTATGTTTTGGATCATTGTCTTGTTGGAAGACAAATCTCCGTCCCAGTCTCAGGTCTTTTGCAGACTCCATCAGATTTTCTTCCAGAATGGTCCTGTATTTGGCTCCATCCATCTTCGCATCAATTTTAACCATCTTCCCTGTCCCTGCTGAAGAAAAGCAGGCCCAAACCATGATGCTGCCACCACCATGTTTGACAATGGGTATGGTGTTTTCAGGGTGATGAGCTGTGTTGCTTTTACGCCAAACATAACGTTTTGTTATGTACTTGAGTGAAGACCCAAAAGCGGTTTTAACAGAAAACAGAGTTCTTTAATGAAAAACAGGAATGGCATAAATCCTCTTCCAACGTAGTCAATGGAACAAAAAGAACGTTAGTATAATGCAGGATGCACCTGCCAGGCGGACTCCGACAGGATAGGACAAGGTGGAAGCAAACGGGACGACAGCTTGCTTCTGGCATCAAAAACACAAACAAGAATCAGACACTGAAAGTAGCAGGAACAGAGAGAGAAATAGAGACCTAATCAGAGGGGAAGAGAGAACAGGTGTGAAAGAGTGAATGAGCTAGTTAGGGGAGATGTAGAACAGCTGAAGAATGAGAGACAGAGAAGGTAACCTAAAAAGACCAGCAGAGAGAGACAGAGTGAAGAGAAAGGACAGGAACAGACATAACAAGACATGACAGTACCCCCCACTCACCGAGCGCCTCCTGGCGCACTCGAGGAGGAAACCTGGCGGCAACGGAGGAAATCATCGATCAGCGAACGGTCCAGCACGTCCCGAGAGGGAACCCAACTCCTCTCCTCAGGACCGTACCCCTCCCAATCCACTAGGTACTGATGACCACGGCCCCGAGGGCGCATGTCCAAATCTTACGAACCCTGTAGATGGGTGCGCCCTCGACAAGGATGGGGGGGGAGGGACGAGCGGAGGCGCGAAGAACGGGCTTAACACAGGAGACATGGAAGACCGGGTGAACGCGACGAAGATAGCGCGGGAGAAGAAGTCGCACTGCGACAGGATTAATGACCTGAGAAATACGGAACGGACCAATGAACCGCGGGGCCAACTTGCGAGAAGCTGTCTTAAGGGGAAGGTTCTGAGTGGAGAGCCATACTCTCTGACCGCAACAATATCTAGGACTCTTGGTCCTACGCTTATTAGCGGCCCTCACAGTCTGCGCCCTATTACGGCAAAGTGCCGACCTGACCCCCTTCCAGGTGCGCTCGCAACGCTGGACAAAAGCCTGAGCGGAGGGGACGCAGGACTCGGCGAGCTGAGATGAGAACAGCGGAGGCTGGTACCCGAGGCTACTCTGAAAAGGGGATAGACCGGTAGCAGACGAGGGAAGCGAGTTGTGGGCGTACTCTGCCCAGGGAGCTGTTCTGACCAAGACGCAGGGTTACGAAAAGAAAGACTGCGTAAAATGCGACCAACAGTCTGATTGGCCCGTTCGGCTTGACCGTTAGACTGGGGATGAAAGCCGGACGAGGCCCAGCGGAAGCCCCAATCCAAGCGGCAAAACTCCTCAAAATTGAGACGTGAACTGCGGGCCTCTGTCGGAAACGGCGTCAGACGGAGGCCATGAATTAGGAAAACATTATGATAATGATCTGAGCCGTCTCCTTAGCAGAGAGGAGGAGCTTATCGGGAGAATGAAATGAACCGCCTTAAGAATCTGTCATTAACCGTAAGAATAACTGTCTTCCCCGCTGATGAAGGCAGTCCGGTGATAAATCTGCGATGTGAGACCACGGTCGAGAGGAATGAAACGGTCTGAGACGGCCGGCAGGAGGAAGTTCCCAGATTTAGTCTGCGCGCAGACCCGAACAACGGCGACAAATCGACCAACGTCCACGTTCCGAGTGGGCCACCGAAACGCTGGCGAATGGAAGACGCGTACCCGAACGCCGGGGTGGCCGGCTAACTTGGCAGAGTGGGCCCACTGAAGAACGCCAGACAGTAGGAACGGGAACGAACAGAAGGTTCCTAGGACAAGCTCGCGGCGACGGAGTGTGAGCGTGCTTGCTTTACCTGCCTCTCAATTCCCCAGACAGTCAACCCGACAACACGCCCCTCCAGGAGAATCCTCGGGGTCGGTGGAGACACTCAGAAGAACTGAAGAGACGAGATAAAGCATCAGGCTTGGTGTTTCTTGAGCCTGGACGATAAGAAATAACAAACTCGAACGAGCGAAAAACAGAGGCCCAACGAGCCACGCGCATTAAGTCATTTGGCTGAACGGATGTACTCAAGGTTCCTATGGTCAGTCCAAACGACAAAAGGAACAGTCGCCCCCTCCAACCACTGTCGCCATTCGCCTAGGGCTAAGCGGATGGCGAGCAGTTCGCGATTACCAACATCATAGTTACGTTCTGACGGCGATAAGCGATGAGAAAAACGCGCAAGGATGGACCTTGCCGTCAGAGAAGCGCTGAGAAAGAATGGCTCCCACGCCCACCTCTGACGCGTCAACCTCAACAACAAACTGACTAGAGATGTCAGGTGTAACAAGAATAGGTGCGGATGTAAAAACGATTCTTAAGAAGATCAAAAGCTCCTGGGCGGAAACGGACCACTTAAAGCACGTCTTAACAGAAGTAAGGGCTGTGAGGGGAACTGCCACCTGACCGAGGTACGGATGAAACGCCGATAGAAATTAGCGAAGCCCAGAAGCGCTGCAGCTCGGCGCGTGACTTAGGAACGGGCCAATCAATGACAGCCTGGACCTTAGCGGGATCCATCTTAATGCCCTCAGCGGAAATAACGGAACCGAGAAAAGGGACAGGCGGCATGAAGAAAAGTGCACTTCTCAGCCTTCACATAAAGACAGTTCTCCAAAAAGGGCGCTGGAGGACGCGTCGCACGTGCTGAACATGAATCGAGAGAGACGGTGAAAAAAATCAGGATATCGTCCATGTAAATGAAAACAAAATGTTCAGCATGTCTCTCAGGGCGTCGTTAACTAGTGCCTGAAGACAGCTGGAGCGTTGCGGGTCCCGAAAGGAAGAACCCGGTATTCAAAGTGCCCTAACGGAGTGTTAAAACGCCATCTTCCACTCGTCCCCTCCCTGATGCGCACGAGATGGTAGGCGTTACGAAGGTCCAATTTGGTGAAAAACCTGGCTCCCTGCAGGATCTCGAAGGCTGAAGACATAAGAGGAAGCGGATAACGATTCTTAACTGTTATGTCATTCAGCCCTCGATAATCCACGCATGGGCGCAGGGACCCCGTCCTTCTTCTGAACAAAAAAAACCCCCGCTCCGGCGGGAGAGGAGGAGGAGACTATGGTACCGGCGTCGGCGAAACCGACAAATAATCCTCGAGAGCCTTACGTTCGGGAGCCGACCCAGAAGTATAATCTACCCCGGGGGAGTAGTTCCCGGAAGGAGATCAATACTACAGTCATACGACCGGTGTGGAGGGAGAAGTGGCCTTGGAACGACTGAACACCGTGCGCAGATCGTGATACTCCTCCGGCACCCCTGTCAAATCGCAGGCTCCTCCTGTGAAGAAGAGACAGAGGAAACAGGAGGGATAGCAGACATTAAACAGGTCACATGACAAGAAACATTCCAGGATAGGATAGTATTACTAGACCAATTAATAGAAGGGTTATGGCGCACTAGCCAGGGATGACCCAAAACAACAGGTGTAAAAGGTGAACGAAAAATTAAAAAAGAAATGGTTTCGCTATGATTACCAGAGACAGTGAGGGTTAAAGACAGCGTCTCCACGCTGAATCTTGGGAGAGAACTACCATCTAAAGCGGAACAAGGCCGTGGGCTCCCTAACTGTCTGAGAGGAATGTCATGTTCCCGAGCCCAGGTCTCGTCCATAAAACAGCCCTCCGCCCCAGAGTCTATCAAGGCACTGCAGGAAGCAGATGAACCGGGCCAGCGGAGATGGACCGGAAAGGTATGCGTGATCCAGAGGAGAGGCCTGAGTAGTTGCGCTCACCAGTAGCCCTCCTCTTACTGATGAGCTCTGGCTTTTACTGGACATGAGGTGACAAAATGACCAGCGGAGCCGCAGTAGAGACAGGCGATTGGTGATTCTCCGTTCCTTCTCCTTGGCCGAGATGCGGATACCCCCCAGCTGCATAGGCTCAGCATCCGAGCCGGCGGAGGGTGGCAGTGATGCGGCAGGTGGCAGTGATGTGGAGAGGGGAGCAACGGAGAACGCGAGCTCCTTTCCACGAGCTCGGCGACGAAAGATCAAACCGTCGCTCTATGCGAATAGCGAGAGCTATTAAGGAGTCCAGACTGGAAGGAACCTCCCGGAGAGGATCTCATCCTTAACCTCGACGAGGAGACCCTCCAGAAACGAGCGAGCAAAGCCGGCTCGTTCCAGTCACTAGAGGCAGCGAGAGGCGAAACTCAATAGAATAATCCGTTATGGATCGATTCCCCCTGACATAGGGAAGACAGGGCCCTGGAAGCCTCCTCCCCAAAAACAGAACGGTCAAAAACCCGTATCATCTCCTCCTTAAAGTCCTGATACTGGTTAATACACTCAGCCCTCGCCTCCCAGATTGCCGTGCCCCACACACGCGCCCGTCCGGTAAGGGAGAGAAATGGCGTAGGCGATGCGGGCTGCGCTCCTGGAGTAAGTGTTGGGCTGGAGAGAGAACACCACATCACACTGAGTGAGGAATGGCGGCACTCAGTGGGCTCCCCAAGTAACACGGCGGGTTGTTGATCCTGGGCTCCGGAGACTCGGAAACCCTGGAAGTGGGCGGTGGATCGAGTGGAGTTGGTGAACCTGTCTTGTGAGGTCGGAGACTTGGACGGCCAGGGTTTCAACGGCATGTCGAGCAGCAGACAATTCCTCCTCGTGTCTGCCTAGCATCGCTCCCTGGATCTCGACGGCGGAGTGAAAAGGGTCCCGAGGCCGCTGGGTCCATTCTTGGTCTGATTCTTCTGTTATGTACTTGGTGAAGACCCAAAAGCGGTTTTAACAGAAAACAGAGTTCTTTAATGAAAAACAGGAATGGCATAAATCCTCTTCCAACGTAGTCAATGGAACAAAAGAACGTTAGTATAATGCAGGATGCACCTGCCAGGCGGACTCCGACAGGATAGGACAAGGTGGAAGCAAACGGGACGACAGCTTGCTTCTGGCATCAAAAACACAAACAAGAATCAGACACTGAAAGTAGCAGGAACAGAGAGAGAAATAGAGACCTAATCAGAGGGAAGAGATAACAGGTGGGAAAGAGTGAATAGGCTAGTTAGGGGAGATGTAGAACAGCTGAAGAATGAGAGACAGAGAGGTAACCTAAAAAGACCAGCAGAGAGAGACAGAGTGAAGAAGAAAGGACAGACAGACATAACAAGACATGACACACTACACTTTTTATGGATATCTTTAAGAAATGGCTTTCTTCTTGCCACTCTTCCATAAAGGCCAGATTTGTGCAATATAGACTGATTGTTGTCCTATGGA
>NW_027015787.1:0-10954 GCF_036934945.1 Oncorhynchus masou masou
GAGGACATATCTAACTGAACAGGGGGAACAGTCTAACATTAGGACATATCTAACTGAACTGGAGGAACAGTCCAACATTAGGACATATCTAACTGAACAGGGGGAACAGTCCAACATTAGGACATATCTAACTGAACAGGGGAACAGTCCAACATTAGAACATATCTAACTGAACAGGAGGAACAGTCTAACATTAGGACATATCTAACTGAACAGGGGGAACAGTCTAACATTAGGACATATCTAACTGAACAGGAGGAACAGTCTAACATTAGGACATATCTAACTGAACAGGGGGAACAGTCTAACATTAGGACATATCTAACTGAACAGGGGGAACAGTCTAACATTACGACATATCTAACTGAACAGTATTTTTCAGTATGTTTTTTTCAACAGTATTTTTTTTGTAACAGCATCGAGCTGTTACAAAGCGAATGCATTATGGAGCAATGAATGACTTGAGCTTTGAAAAGGAATTCAGGAAGAAAATAAGAATATCTGTTATGGTGCTACTTGGTTGAGATCATGGATGGCCTTCTGTTACGCGACACTGACACTGTACTAGAAAAGGACACCCCTTTGAGAATGAGTTCATTTGTGCTTTGGGAGAGAGGGGGGCGAAAAGGGAGCAGACATTTTGACAAGGCCCAATGAAGGTTAATGAAGTGCAAAAAGCATGTGTTGTCTGACACGAAAGCAGTGCAGCATGACACAGTGATTACACAGGCAAACACGGATCAATACCAGCCAGACCACACTGGAACTGCCCAGGTATGCAGAACAACTGGAGAAGAAAGCTGCTTCAGGAAACAGGTCAAGTAACGGAATTGACATACAATCCTATATAATTCCTACAAGTTATAATATGGAAGAGAGAGGTAAAGAGAGAGAGAGAGAGAGAGAGAGGAGAGAAGGGTGAGAAAGAAAGAACGGGATGGTAGTGGGAATGGTGATGGTGCTTTAGAAGGGCAAAGCACTGCTTCTCCAGTTGGAACACTTGACATTTTAAACAGAGTTTGAAAGTCCCCCCAGAAAGGTAACATTACATTTGTAGTAGGGGCCAGAAGAAAACACACCATGAATCAGACTTAAGTGTGCTGACACTGTAGGAATGACATTTAGGTTCAAAGAGCTCAGTATTCCTCATGCTCAGAAGGGTTCTCTCCCCTAACACTGAATTCAGTATTCCTCATGCTCAGAAGGGTTCTCCCCCCTAACACTGAGTTCAGTATTCCTCATGCTCAGAAGGGTTCTCCCCCCTAACACTGAGTTCAGTATTCATCATGCTCAGAAGGGTTCTCCCCCTAACACTGAGTTCAGTATTCATCATGCTCAGAAGGGTTCTCTCCCCTAACACTGAGTTCAGTATTCCTCATGCTCAGAAGGGTTCTCTCCCCTAACACTGAGTTCAGTATTCCTCATGCTCAGAAGGGTTCTCTCCCCTAACACTGAGTTCAGTATTCATCATGCTCAGAAGGGTTCTCTCCCCTAACACTGAGTTCAGTATTCCTCATGCTCAGAAGGGTTCTCTCCCCTAACACTGAGTTCAGTATTCCTCATGCTCAGAAGGGTTCTCTCCCCTAACACTGAGTTCAGTATTCATCATGCTCAGAAGGGTTCTCTCCCCTAACACTGAGTTCAGTATTCATCATGCTCAGAAGGGTTCTCTCCCCTAACACTGAGTTCAGTATTCCTCATGCTCAGAAGGGTTCTCTCCCTAACACTGAGTTCAGTATTCATCATGCTCAGAAGGGTTCTCCCCCTAACACTGTCTGATACTGTAACCAGGCTTGATCGAGGTGAGTGTATTTACTGTATTCAATCAAAGATAAATGGATTAATTAATGGATGGATGAATGAATTAACGAATTAATGGATGAATTGATGAATTAATGAATTAATGTATGGATGAATGAATGAATAGGACAGTATCTACACAAAGGGATATTATTTTCCTTGTAGTGGATAGCTGTTCACTTCTGGGAGCTTTTTGAGAGCAGCTAGCCTCACTGTAAAACTGTAGGAGTCATGAAAAGCTGATTAAGAGACCCGGTATTTATACACTGGCTACACACTGGTGGAATCAACGTTGTTCCCACATAATTTAAATTAAATTAAGTTGATCCACTGCGGAATAGATGGTTAATTGACCTCTGTGTCGTGGGTAGAAACTAAAAAAATTGTACTTCTGTTTATTGGAATTAATAGCAGGGTAATTTCGTAAAAATACCAAATGTCTGTGAAGATTAATTCAGCAAACTGTATCTAATGTGGGCTTGTGAGCTCTTAAATGAAATGTAAGTTTGTCCCTTTCACGAAAACCAATAGCAGCTCAGTCCCTGACACAACTCAGCAAACAAGATAATTACACTCAGGCAACCTGTGGGACACCCCAAAATGTCAGAGCCTCTCTGTAATTGCATGGGATATGCAACCCATCTCCATCTCATCCAAACCAAAGCAAGATTCAAAACTGCTGTCCTCTGTACCCTCTCTGACACACATTCACTAAAGCCTTAATGATCGCTAATGGTTTATTAAGATGAGCAAGTAAGACAATGTTCCTATGTAGCACAACATTGGCATTCACTAAGGGAATTAACATAGTCCATTGGAGTGTTTCCCTCCAATCCACTGCTGTGACTATTACCTTATCTAAAACAGCCATCTCCCTCCAATCCCCTGCTGTGACTATTACCTTATCTAAAACAGCCAACTCCTCCAATCCACTGCTGTGACTATTACCTTACCTAAAACAGCCATCTCCCTCCAATCCACTGCTGTGACTATTACCTTACCTAAAACAGCCATCTCCCTCCAATCCACTGCTGTAACTATTACCTTATCTAAAACAGCCATCTCCCTCCAATCCACTGCTGTGACTATTACCTTATCTAAAACAGCCAACTCCCTCCAATCCACTGCTGTGACTATTACCTTATCTAAAACAGCCAACTCCCTCCAATCCACTGCCACTATGACCTTATCTAAAACAGCCAACTCCCCCTCCAATCCCTGCTGTGACTGTTACCTTATCTAAAACAGCCATCTCCCTCCAATCCCCTGCTGTGACTATTACCTTATCTAAAACAGCCATCTCCCTCCAATCCACTGCTGTAACTATTACCTTATCTAAAACAGCCAACTCCTCCAATCCACTGCTGTGACTATTACCTTACCTAAAACAGCCATCTCCCTCCAATCCACTGCTGTGACTATTACCATTACCTAAAACAGCCATCTCCCTCCAATCCACTGCTGTGACTATTACCTTACCTAAAACAGCCATCTCCTCCAATCCACTGCTGTGACTATTACCTTACCTAAAACAGCCATCTCCCTCCAATCCACTGCTGTAACTATTACCTTATCTAAAACAGCCAACTCCCTCCAATCCACTGCTGTGATATTACCTTATCTAAAACAGCCATCTCCCTCCAATTCCCTGCTGATTTGACATTTATTGGCGCCTCCCTCCGTACGCAAAACCCTTTGGAGTCAAGCTGATTGTTGTCCCCGATGTGGCCCCAGAGCCACAGTGGATTGCTGGAGGAAACAAGGACCTTATTTAACATTTCAGCCCCCTACTGCTTCCTTCTCAATTTCTGTCACTTCCTGATTTCAGCCCCATACTGCTCCTATCTCAATTACTGTCACTTCCTGATTTCAGCCCCCTAATACTCCCATCTCAATTACTGTCACTTCCTGATTTCAGCCCCCTAATACTACCATCTCAATTACTGTCACTTCCTGATTTCACTCCCTACTGCTTCCATCTCAATTACTGTCACTTCCTGATTTCAGCCCCATAATACTACCATCTCAATTACTGTCACTTCCTGATTTCAGCCCTAATACTCCCATCTCAATTACTGTCACTTCCTGATTTCAGCCCCTAATACTACCATCTCTCAATTACTGTCACTTCCTGATTTCACTCCCTACTGCTTCCATCTCAATTACTGTCTTCCTGATTTCAGCCCCATAATACTACCATCTCAATTACTGTCACTTCCTGATTTCCAGCCCCCTAATACTACCATCTCAATTACTGTCACTTCCTGATTTCACTCCCTACTGCTTCCTTCTCAATTTCTGTCACTCCCTGATTTCAGCACCATACTGCTCCTATCTCAATTACTGTCACTCCCATTTCAGCACCAACTGCTCCCATCTCAAATACTGTCACTCCCTGATTTCAGCACCATACTGCTCCTATCTCAATTACTGTCACTTCCTGATTTCAGCCCCTAATACTCCCATCTCCTGTCACTTCCTGATTTACTACTCCCATCTCAATTACTGTCACTTCCTGATTTCAGCCCCCTAATACTACCATCTCAATTACTGTCACTTCCTGATTTCAGCCCCCTAATACTCCCATCTCAATTACTGTCACTTCCTGATTTCAGCCCCCTAATACTCCCATCTCAATTACTGTCACTTCCTGATTTCAGCCCCTAATACTCCCATCTCAATTACTGTCACTTCCTGATTTCAGCCCCTAATACTCCCATCTCAATTACTGTCACTTCCTGATTTCAGCCCCCTAATACTACCATCTCAATTACTGTCACTTCCTGATTTCAGCCCCCTAATACTACCATCTCAATTACTGTCACTTCCTGATTTCAGCCCCCTAATACTACCATCTCAATTACTGTCACTTCCTGATTTCACTCCCTACTGCTTCCATCTCAATTACTGTCACTTCCTGATTTCAGCCCCATAATACTACCATCTCAATTACTGTCACTTCCTGATTTCAGCCCCTAATACTACCATCTCAATTACTGTCACTTCCTGATTTCAGACCCATAATACTACCATCTCAATTACTGTCACTTCCTGATTTCAGCCCCTAATACTACCATCTCAATTACTGTCACTTCCTGATTTCACTCCCTACTGCTTCCTTCTCAATTTCTGTCACTCCCTGATTTCAGCACCATACTGCTCCTATCTCAATTACTGTCACTTCCTGATTTCAGCCCCCTAATACTACCATCTCAATTACTGTCACTTCCTGATTTCAGCCCCTAATACTACCATCTCAATTACTGTCACTTCCTGATTTCACTCCCTACTGCTTCCTTCTCAATTTCTGTCACTTCCTGATTTCAGCCCCTAATACTACCATCTCAAATACCGTCACTCCCTGATTTCAGCACCATACTGCTCCTATCTCAATTACTGTCACTTCCTGATTTCAGCCCCTAATACTACCATCTCAATTACTGTCACTTCCTGATTTCAGCCCCCTAATACTACCATCTCAATTACTGTCACTTCCTGATTTCAGCCCCCTAATACTCCCATCTCAATTACTGTCACTTCCTGATTTCAGCCCCCTAATACTACCATCTCAATTACTGTCACTTCCTGATTTCACTCCCTACTGCTTCCATCTCAATTACTGTCACTTCCTGATTTCAGCCCCCTAATACTCCCATCTCAATTACTGTCACTTCCTGATTTCAGCCCCTAATACTACCATCTCAATTACTGTCACTTCCTGATTTCAGCCCCTAATACTACCATCTCAATTACTGTCACTTCCTGATTTCACTCCCTACTGCTTCCTTCTCAATTTCTGTCACTTCCTGATTTCAGCCCCCTAATACTACCATCTCAAATACCGTCACTTCCTGATTTCAGCACCATACTCTCCATCTCAATTACTGTCACTTCCTGATTTCAGCCCCCTAATACTACCATCTCAATTACTGTCACTTCCTGATTTCAGCCCCTACTGCTTCCATCTCAATTACTGTCACTTCCTGATTTCAGCCCCTAATACTCCCATCTCAATTACTGTCACTTCTGATTTCAGCCCCCTAATACTCCCATCTCAATTACTGCACCTCCTGATTTCAGCCCCTAATACTACCATCTCAATTACTGTCACTTCCTGATTTCCGCCCTACTGCTTCCATCTCATTTACTGTCACTTCCTGATTTCAGCCCTAAATACTACCATCTCAATTACTGTCACTTCCTGATTTCACTCCCTACTGCTTCCATCTCAATTACTGTCACTTCTGATTTCAGCCCCATAATACTACCATCTCAATTACTGTCACTTCCTGATTTCAGCCCCTAATACTCCATCTCCAATTACTGTCACTTCCTGATTTCAGCCCCCTAATACTACCATCTCCAATTACTGTCACTTCCTGATTTCCTCCCTACTGCTTCCATCTCAATTACTGTCACTTCCTGATTGCAGCCACTACTAATCCCATCTCAATTACTGTCACTTTCTGAGTTCAGCCCTCTACTGCTCTACTCCCAAAATCCTCAGGGTACCAGAAATCATAGTTAGAATGTTACCAGAATTTTCCACCCTACCAGTCTGTGTATTACGGTAAAACCCTGATCTGACTCCATCCTTCTCTTTCCTCTATACAGGTACAAAAAGCAAGCAAAAAACACCCTGTAGAGAAAGTAATTTAGCATTCTAAGGAATGACACAGAGGTTGACGAATTTACGGCCAGGTTCATGGTGACCATGGAGCGACAGCTGTGCTCACTGTCAACGCAGGAGACACAGTACACATGGTCAAAGGCCACCTTGTACAGAGCACAGCCCAGCTGAGGCTCATAAAGAAGCAGGCGCCTTTACGGGATACTACGTTTTTGTTTTTTTTTTACTTTTCAGCAGAAACAGTAACAATCGTATGGAAAGGAGAGTAGATTAAATTAAATGAGTTTATTAGTCACATGCACGTGGGGCAGATGTCATTGCAGGATACAATAAAATTCTTATGCTATCTACAAAGGGAGTAGAGATTGGGGAGTAGAGATTGAAAAGGAGAGTAGAGATTGAAAAGGAGAGTAGAGATTGAAAGTAGAGATTGAAAAGGTAGAGATTGAAAAGGAGAGTAGAGATTGAAAGGAGAGTAGAGATTGAAAAGGAGAGTGGAGCCCGAAAAGGAGAGTAGAGATTTGAGCTGTTATGCTACACCTTTATTCAGTGTTAGTGTTACAGACAGGTTCCATGCTATATATATATTTCCTTATAAAAGAAACAAAGAAATATCAAAGACAAAAGGAAACAAGCTCTGCCTGTAACTGGGTCCTCCAAACACCCCGTGTGAGACAGGTGTGATTTGAGAGTGCACAGATTCCCCTTGACACGAGCTTCTGCTCAAATGAGGAGCTGACAGCAGGCACAGCGGTAGAGAACAAGAGGCTCCATGTGAAGAAAATGAATGAGGAAATACATCACCCAACAACTGCACTCAACTGTTTTTTTTTCTCCCAATAATTACAGAGGCAAAGTCAGGACCAAACCCCATGATGGAAATGTCCCCTCCCAGGCAAGAGGTTAACGTTGTACCCTTTCCTCCCTCTCGGTTGTCTGCGTTCATTGGCAGGCTCCTGATGGGTGATGATGAAGCATCTCTCTCTCACACAGACCATTGCTCTCTCTCCTTGAAGTACCCTGGCATCAGATGCTACTAGACCCTCTTTATGAAAGAAAGTCACAGGGAGGAACCAAGGGCAGTGGTTCAGAGGACCAGAGCCAAGGAAAAGCAACGGACTGTAAATTGAGTAGGACTGGCATTTAGAAAGCACACAGACCCACAGCAACCCTCCATACATCATCCTGAAGTAATTTATCAACAACATAAACAGCATGAAGGAACTTGATGATACCACAGTTAGATAATGGGTCCCTAATTGGAAAACCAACTGACTGTAATAAAAGACAAGACATTTCCTGTAGGGAGTAAATACAATAGGAAAGTTCCTAATGTGTCTATAGTCTGATAATTAACATGGTCACTATAATTAACATGGTCATTATAATTAACATGGTCACTAGGATTAACAATTGTCCGTATAATTAACATGGTCACTATGATTAACATGGTCACTATGATTAACATGGTCACTACGATTAACATGGTCACTATGATTAACATGGCAGTATAATTAACAGTCATAATTAACATGGTCACTATGATTAACATGGTCACTATGATTAACATGGTCACTATAATTAACATGGCCAGTATAATTAACATGGTCACTATGATTAACATGGTCACTATGATTAACATGGTCAGTAAATTAACATGGTCACTATGATTAACATGTTCAGTATACATTTACATGAAACGTATAATGAACATAGTCACAGTGCCCATTGTAGCTTTAATGACCTACATGACCAAAAGGGAGAACGGAAAGTGCAGATGTGATTTGAAGCTAAAATTTCAGCAGATGTTCATTGAACAAAACAATGTGAAATGTGAATTCATTATATGCTCTGAATAACTGTAGGGCTGAAGAAAATCAGGCTGGATGAAGCCCTCCACCAGCCTGGGCAGATTCTCATGAAGACAGTCAGACGTCTAGACCAGAGAGACAGTGTTATAGGTTTGTGCGAGTCCTTTCGAGAGGTATGACCAAACAGTCTCCAGCACCAACTGGCAAACTCTCCACACAACACCTCCCTACAGTATGAGTGAGGTCAGCCCACGGCAAAGAAAGGGATTCACTGGTGTCTTACAATCTACCAAACTGACCACATGCAGTCCTATCAGATCAGTGTTGCTGGTATAACTCCACTGTGGATGTCCACTCACATTTACATAATATCCTGGTTGCACTGTATGGTTAGTCATTAGATGACTCATCATACAACAGCTCTGAGATGGTGAACTCTAGAGAATCAGAAGAGTCTAGAGAATGGAAAGTACAAAGAATCCTAGAGCATGTATAAAGAATCCTAGAGAATGTATAAAGAATCTAGAGAATGTATAAAGAATCCTAGAGCATGTATAAAGAATCTAGAGAATGTATAAAGAATCCTAGAGAATGTATAAAAGAATCTAGAGCATGTATAAAGAATCCTAGAGAATGTATAAAGAATCCGAGAGAATGTATAAAGAATCCTAGAGAATGTATAAAGAATCCTAGAGAATGTATAAAGAATCCTAGAGAATGTATAAAGAATCCTAGAGAATGTATAAAGAATCCTAGAGAATGTATAAAGAATCCTAGAGGATGTATAAAGAATCTTAGAGCATGTATAAAGAATCCTAGAGAATGTATAAAGAATCCTAGAGCATGTATAAAGAATCCTAGAGAATGTATAAAGAATCCAAGAGCATGTATAAAGAATCCTAGAGCATGTATAAAGAATCCTAGAGAATGTATAAAGAATCCTAGAGAATGTATAAAGAATCCTAGAGAATGTATAAAGAATCCTAGAGAATGTATAAAGAATCCTAGAGAATGTATAAAGAATCCTAGAGAATGTATAAAGAATCCTAGAGAATTTATAAAGTATCATAGAGAATGTATAAAGAATACTAGAGAATGTTTAAAGAATCCTAGAGAATGTATAATGAATCCTAGAGAATGTATAATGAATCCTAGAGAATGTATAAAGATCTAGAGAATGTATAAAGAATCTAGAGAATGTATAAAGAATCCTAGAGCATGTATAAAGAATCTAAGAATGTATAAAGAATCTAGAGCATGTATAAAGAATCCTAGAGAATGTATAAAGAATCCTAGAGAATGTATAAAGAATCCTAGAGAATGTATAAAGAATCCAAGAGAATGTATAAAGAATCCTAGAGAATGTATAAATCAGAGAAATACAAAGTATCGTAGAGAAAGTACAAACAATCCTAGAGCATGTATAAAGAATCCTAGAGAAATGTATAAAGAATCCTAGAGAATGTATAAAGAATCCAGAGAAAGAGAATCCTAGAGGAATAAAGAATCCTAGAGAATGTATAAAGAATCCTAGAGAATGTTATAAAGAATCCTAGAGAATGTATAAAGAATCCTAGAGAATGTATAAAGAATCCTAGAGAATGTTATAAAGAATCCAAGAGAATGTTATAAAGAATCTAGAGAATGTTATAAAGAATCCTAGAGAATGTATAAAGAATCCTAGACAATGTTATAAAGAATCAGAGAATGTATAAAGAATCCTAGAGAATGTATGAAGAATCCTAGAGAATGTTATAAAGAATCCTAGAGAATGTATAAAGAATCCTAGAGAATGTTATAAAGAATCCTAGAGAATGTATAAAGAATCCTAGAGAATGTATGTAGAATCCTAGAGAATGTTATAAATAATCCTAGAGAATGTTATAAAGAATCCTAGAGAATGTATAAAGAATCCTAGAGAATGTATGAAGAATCCTAGAGAAATTATAAAGAATCCTAGAGAATGTTATAAAGAACTTAGAGAATGTTATAAAGAATCCTAGAGAATGTATAAAGAATCCTAGAGAATGTTATAAAGAATCCTAGAGAATGTATAAAGAATCCTAGAGAATGTATAAAGAATCCTAGAGAATGTATAAAGAATCCAAGAGCATGTATAAATAATCCTAGAGAATGTATAAAGAATCCTAGAGAATGTATAAAGAATCCTAGAGAATGTATAAAGAATCCTAGAGAATTTATAAAGAATCCTAGAGAATTTATAAAGTATCATAGAGAATGTATAAAGAATCATAGAGAATGTTTAAAGAATCCTAGAGAATGTATAATGAATCCTAGAGAATGTATAATGAATCCTAGAGAATTTATAAAGAATCCTAGAGCATGTATAAAGAATACATGAGAATGTATAAAGAATCCTTGAGCATGTATAAAGAATCCTAGAGAATGTATAAAGAATCCTAGAGAATGCATAAAGAATACATGAGAATGTATAAAGAATCCTTGAGCATGTATAAAGAATCCTAGAGAATGTATAAAGAATCCTAGAGAATGTATAAAGAATCCAAGAGAATGTATAAAGAATCCTAGAGAATGTATAAAGAATCCTAGAGAAAGTACAAAGTATCGTAGAGAAAGTACAAACAATCCTAGAGAATGTATGAAGAATCCTAGAGAATGTTATAAAGAATCCTAGAGAATGTTATAAAGAATCCTAGAGAATGTTATAAAGAATCCTAGAGAATGTATAAAG
>NW_027015788.1:0-10954 GCF_036934945.1 Oncorhynchus masou masou
GTCCAATAGGGGAGAGGCGTTGTGCTGTGAGGTGTTGCTTAATCTGTTTTTTTTTAAACCAGGTTTGCTGTTCATTTGAGCAATATGAGATGGAACTGTACGCTTTCTTGAATTTGTTCTGGACAAATTTCCAACAGTCTAATGTCCATTGCTCATGTTTCTTGGATTAAGCAAGTCTTTTATTCGTATTTGTGTCCTTTAGTAGTGGTTTCTTTGCAGCAATTTGACCATAAAGGCCTGATTCACAGTCTCCTCTGAACAGTTGATATTGAGATGTGTCTGGGGCGGCAGGTAGCCTAGTGGTTGGAGCAGTCCGCAAGGTTGCAAGATTAAATCCCTGAGCTGACCAGGTAAACATCTGTCGTTCTGCCCCTGAACAAGGCAGCTAACCCACTGTTCCTAGGCCATCATTGAAAATAATAATTTGTTCTTACCTGACTTGCCTAGTTAAATAAAGGTAAAATAAAACTCTGAAGTGTTTATTTGGGCTGCAATTTCTGAGGCTGGTAACTCTAATGAACTTATCCTCTGCAGCAGAGGTAACTCTGGAGCTTCCATTCCTGTGGCAGTCCTCATGAAAGCAAGTTTTATCACAGCACCTGATGGTTTTTGCGACTTCACGTGAAGAAACTTTCCATGTTCTCGAAATGTCCGGTATTGACTGACCTTAATGTCTTAAAGTAATGATCGACTGTCGTTTCTCTTTGCTTATTTGAGCTGTTCTTGCCATAATACACAACTGATTGGCTCAAATGCATTAAGAAGGAAAGAAATTCCACAAATTAACTTTTAAGAAGAAACACCTGTTAATTGAAATGCATTCCAGGTGACAACCTTATGAAGCTGGTTGAGAGAATGTCAAGGCAAAGGACGCTATTTGAATAGTCTCAAACATAACATTTATTTTGATTTGTTTAGCACTTTTTTTCATTACTGATTCCATATGTGTTATTTCATAGTTTTGATGTCTTCACTATTATTTTACAATGTAGAAAATAGTTTTAAAAAATAAAGAAAAACCCTTGAATGAGTATGTGTTCTAAAACTTTTGACCGGTAGTGTATATCAAACATGAACAAAGGCATTTACACTAGTACAGCATAAAACATCAATCAAACTCTTACTTTCTGCAGAAGTGCAAACGGCTCCAGTGAGAATCAGTATAATCACAGAGTAGTTCATCTCAAAGCTCATCTGTGTGTTTGAGAGAGTGCTGCAGAATCTAACTCTTTCGGTCTCTGATGGGAAGCTCTGAAAAGGAGGAAACTACAAATGTGTTGTTTCTGCTATGCAGCCAATATGGAAATTCCTTTCATTCTTACGTGACCACACACCAAACTTATACACCCAGGCCAAGTTATTAAATACTGTCGTGGAAATTCACCACTAAGGACTCAAACTCAAAGTAAATGAAGCTATCTTTATTAACGCAAGGAGAGGTTCACAAACTCAATACAAGCTTGATGAAAACTCTGAAGAGGATGTTCCCATTTAGTTATTTTATACTGCTACACAAACAAGTTATAAGCATAGATGGTTTCTGTATGGGACTGACTGACTGACACCACATGAAGAATTCTTACCTTGAAACTGACATAGTGTATCACTCCTTCTAGTTTGCCAAGCAATGTTCTGGGCGTACTACCAAATTGCTTATGAGTGAAAGTGTGGTTTCTTCTGTGCACTCAACCAGTCACTCGCGTGAACCCAACCAAGACAGGTTATTACAAGAGCAGCATTGTGCTAAACATACAATCACATACACAGCATAAAATGTCCATCACAATACAATGAGTTTGTTTTTTAATGTATGATTACACATTGCTTATTTTCCTCAGCGTATTTATCCCTGTGTTTCCTGTCTCTCTGTTCCAGTTCGTCTTGTATGTTTAGTCAAGTCCACCAGCGTGTTTTTCCCCGTACCCCTTTTCTATTCTCTTTTGCTAGTCTTCCCGGTTTTGACCACTGCCTGACTCTGGACTAATTACCCACATGCCTGATCATTCTGCCTGCCCTTCGGTACCTATTGGACTCTGAACTAGTTTTCACCTTTTACCTGTCCACGACCACTCTCTTGCCTACCCCTTTGGATTAATAAACATTGTGAGACTCCAACCATCTGCCTCCTGTGTCTGCATCTGGGTCTCGCCTTGTGTCTTGATAAGAACCATATACAGCACCTTCAGAAACTATTCACATCCTTTAACTTTTCTCCAAAAAAATTGATACAGCCTGAATGTTATGAATTAAATGAAGTATTTGTGTTACTGATCTACACACAATACCCCATAAAGCAAAAATGTCATTTTGTTTTGAGAAATGTTAACAAATTCATTTTAAACTGAAAAGCTGAAATGCCTTGAGTCAATAAGTATTTAACCCCTTTGTTAAGCCGAAATAAGTTCAGGAGTAAAAATGTGCTCAACAAATCAGTTGCATGGACTCATTCTGTGTTCAATAATTGTGGGTGTCAGGATTTCGATGTGGCAGTTGTTGATGTAATGTTTGTCCCCCATGAGACACCATAGGAACAAAGCCAGTATCACTTCCTCAAAATAACCTAACTCAAAAAATCTGTAATACATTTTTTCATTTTTGCAGAGGAGGTTTTAGTTTTACATCAATTTTACATCTAGCTAACGTTTTTGGTCCAGTATTTCACAAGTCAAAAATGCGTGGTGTGTTGTGTAAAAATAAAAACATCTGATCCGCTGCACTGTTTGGCGACTGTCTGCTGTTTGTGTGTTATGTGGTAGGATTGGATAGAGTGCAAACACCCCAGCTGTGTATCCCGTGTTAGTTGGCAAATGAGCATAGTCTAAATCAAAACCCAACCTTCAAGTGACAAACTGACTTAAAAAACAGTTTTGGACGACACTGAGTTTATGACATAAACTAATATCGATGTCTCATAGGCTGTTTTCTGTCAGAGAAGTTGTTTATAACCTTCTGATGTGCTTTAAGCAAAGGAATTAACTTTTTGTCCTGAATACAAAACTAAGCACAGGCAAAATCCTAGAGGAAAACCTGGTTCAGTCTGCTTTCCAACAGACACTGGGATATGAATTCCCATTTCAGCAGGGCAATCATTCAAAGCCAAATCTACACTGGAGTGGCTTACCAAGATGACATTAAATGTTCCTGTGTGGCCTATTTACAGTTTTGACCCTTGTAGGTCTAAGCACTTAGATCGCAATAATTACTAAGCTAACATAAGGCATTGGTTTAAGATGGTCATAATACGTGGAATTTTGCCATTTAATTCAGAGTTTTAGGACCACTGTCTTGAACTCACCGAATTCTGAGATTAACCAGTTCCGAGTTTCCAGTTGTATCGAACGCGGCAGAAGTCATGCTGGATTGACAGAATGGCCAATTTTGAGTGTTTATCCTTTAAAGCTTGGAAAAGAGACCCTTAAACCCAGACTTGGACCACACACCCACTTCACTGAATAGCAAGCTAGTGATTGCTTTGCAATGCTTGCAGTTAGCCACTGATTCCTTCCAAACCACTCATTGTTGAATTTGCGATTTCCAACTTGTTGTATAATGTTATGTCCATTGGCCGATGAGCACCGATACATTTTATCTATGATATCTTTTCATAATTTCTCTTCATATGACAAGGATTGAAAATGATTTGCCAGTAGATTGTCAATTTGATTCATGATTTGGACTGCTAGTTTACTCGCTAAGATTTTGAAAGTATGATTTTTTCCGTTGACACGATCAGTCCAGTCAAAGCTGCGGTACATATGTGATTTGACATTTTATCTGTGGACAATGACCTTGAGCCTTCTTGGATGGGCACTTCTAATGTAAATATGGCAGCACCCAAGGGGGTTGAATTTTTGAGCTCTACCTTTAGATTTGGCAGTGACGTAATGTCCCCATGAGTGACAGAACACTGAGCCAATCACAGTGCAACTAGAGAACATTACCAACCCCTACGCTCTGTATCTTACGCTGGCTGCCCCACCACCACAGAAAGCACTGAGCTAGGCTGAAACACCTGCATGTTGGAGCTGCCTTACTCAAGAAAAGAGACCATGTTTTTTATGTAGCTTTATTAACTCAATGTTTTTTTTGTTGCTGTTTTACATTGTTTACAAACTCATATGAGACACGCATTAATGCCAAAATAACATAAAACAGGCAACAACAACAAACAAATACAACAAATGGCCCATTAGGTTTTTGACACATTCACCACTCACCCGCTGAAAGATCAGCCACAAAATGTTGGCACCATTGTAACAGGTTTTAATCAAACCGTGGTCTCCAGCTTGGAACAGAAGAGGAAGACTTGATGCGGTGGTCTCAGGTTGGACTACTCCAAACAATCTCGGTTCTGGACACACACAAGCTTTTCAGGTTTCAGCAACCCATTTCAATAACACACACCCAACAGCAACTTTTGATTCATGAGAGAACCTTCATAAATCAGCAGAATGTTAATAACTTATTTATTTACACTTTTTTTAGTTTCTAACAGACAGAGAGGCCTGCACTTCTAGTCCTTCGAGCACTATTTTGTTTTTTATGTATTATTTCTTACATTGTTAACACTTAAGATTTTCTGGGGCTATTACATACAGCCGGAAGAACTATCGGATATCAGAGCGACGTCAACTTACCAGCACTGCGACCAGGAATACGACTTTCCCCTGAAGCAGATCTTTTGTTCCAAACCACCCAGGGCATTTGAACTGTTTCCAGAGGCTGACCCAAACCAATGTCGGTACAGCCACCTGGATTCGTTGTGCGTCGCGCCAACAGGAATAAACGTTCCCCCCCGGGAAGAAGAAGGGGTGGGTGTATGCTTCATGATTAACATCTCATGGAATAATTGTAACAACATACAGGAACAAGTATTTTTGTTCACCCACCTTAGAATTCCCCACAATCAAATGCCAACCGTATTACCTCCCAAGGAAATTTCTCCTTGGTTATTGTCACAGCCGTGTATATCCCCCTCAAGGCGATACCACGACAACCCTCAAGGAACTTCACTGTACTTTATGCAAACTGGAAACCATATATCCTGAGGCTGCATTTATTGTGGCTGGCGATTTTAACAAAGCAAATTTGAGGACAAGGCAACCTAAATTTGATCAGCATATTGCCTGTAGCACTGTGCTGGTTTAAAACACTGGATCACTGCTACTAGATTCCGATTTATACAAGGCCCTCTCGCCCTCCTTTTTGTTAAATCTGGACCACGACTTCATTTTGCTCCTTCCTAAAAGCATAAACTCAAACAGGATGTACCCGTGCTAAGGGCTATTCAACGCTAGTCTGACCAATCGGAATTCACGCTTCAAGATTGTTTTGATCACGTGGGCTGGGACATGTTCCCGGTAGCCTCAGAGAATAATATCGATATACTCTGATTCGGTGAGTGAGTTTATAAGACACCGTGGATAGATGGCGGCATTTGAGCAAAACTGAAAGTACGAACCATGGCAAGGTGACAGGGAATATGGCTGAATACAAACAGTGTAAACAGGCAATCAAACAAGCGAAAATGTCAGTAAACTGAAAGTGCGAACCACCGCATTTAACCATGGTGATTTGAGATTATGGCCGAATACAAAGAGTGTAGTTATTCCTCCGAGGCAAACAAACAAGGAAAATGTCAGTATAGAGACAAAGTGGAGTCGCAATCCATCAGCTCAGACACGAGACATATGTGGCAGGGTACAGACAATCATGGACTACAAAAAGAAAACCAGCCATGTCACTGACACCGACGCCTTGCTTCCAGACAAACTACACACCTTCTTTGCCCGCTTTGAGGATAATACAGCCACTGACACAGCCCACTAACAAGGACTGTGGGCTCTCCTTCTCCGTGGCCGGCATGAGTAAGACATTTAAATGTATTAACCCTCACAAGGCTGCCGGCCTAGACGGCATCCCTAGCCGCGTCCTCAGAGCATGCACAGGCCAGCTAGCTGGTGTATTTACGGACATATTCAATATCACCCTATCCCAGTCTACTGTCCCCACATGCTTCAAGATGGCCACCATTGTTCCACCCAAGAAGGTAACTGAACCACGACTATCGCCCGTAGCACTCACTTCTGTCATCATGAACTAGGCCCACTTCAATTTTCTTACCACCCCAAAAGGTCCACAGATGATGCAATCACCATCACACTGCCCTATCCCATCTGGACAAGAGTAAGAATGCTATTCATTGACTATAGCTCAGCATTCAACACCATAGTACCTCCAAGCCTCATCATTGCTGAAGCCCTGGGTCTCAACCCCGCCCTGCAATTGGGTCGTGGACTTCCTAACGGCCACCCCCAGGTGATGAAGGTAGGAACAACACCTCCACTTCGCTGATCCTCAACACAGGGGCCCCACCAGGGGTGCATGCTCAGCCCCTTCCTGTGCTCCTGTTTACCCATGACTGCGTGGCCATGCGCCTCCAACTCAATCAACAAGCTCAGCATACAACACAACAGTAGTGAATTTGATTACCAACAACGACGAGAGGATGTGAGGGCACTCGGAGTGTGGTGTCAGGAAAACAACTTCTCACTCAACGTCAACAAAACAAAGGAGGTGATCGTGGACTTCAGGAAACAGCAGAGGAAGTACCCCCCTATCCACATCGAAGGGACAGCAGTGGAGAAGGTGGAAAGTGTTAAGTTCCTTGGCGTACACATCACGGACAAACTGAAATGGTCGACCCACACAGACAGTGTTGTGAAGAAGGTGCAACAGTGCCTCTTCAACCTCAGGAGGCTGAAGAAATTTGGCTTGTCACCTAAAACCCTCAAACTTTTACAGATGCACAATTGAGAGCTGTATCACCGCCTGGTACGCCGACCTCAACACCCACAACCGCAAGAGGGTGGTGCGGTCTGCACAACGCATCACCAGGGGCAAACTACCTGCACTCCAGGACACCTACAGCACCCGATGTCACAGGAAGGCCTTAAAGATCATCAAGGACAGCCACCCGAGCCACTGCATATTAACCCCGCTATCATCCAGAAGGCGAGGTCAGTACAGGTGCATCAAAACAGGGACCGAGAGACTGAAAAACAGCTTCTATCTCAAGGCCATCAGACCGTTAAACAGCCACCACTAACATTGAGTGGCTGCTGCCAACACACTGACTCAACTCCAGCCACTTTAATAATGGGGATTGATGAAATTGATGTAAATATATCATAGCCACTTTAAACAATGCTGGTTAGGGTGGGTTTTAGTCACAGTGGGTACTCTGTTTATCTTATATGCTGTTGCCTAGTCACCTTACCCCTACACATATCTACAGTGCATTAGGAAACTATTCAGACCGTTGACTTTTTCCACATTTTGTTACATTACAGCATTTTTCTAAAATTCTATTAATTTGTTCCCTCATGGATCTACACACAATACCCCATATGGCAAAGTGAAAACAGGTTTAGAATGTTTTGCAAATGTATTACAAATGAAAAACACAAATACCTTATTTATATCCATACATTTATATTTTTAAATATAAAATATATAAAATAAAATATATCCCATTTAGCAGACGCTTTTGTCCAAAGCGACTTACAAGTCGGCTGGGGCCACTACTTTTACATATGGGTGGCCCCAGCGGGTCAGGCCCACAGCCGCTTGGCGTTGCAAAGCGCCATGCTCTACCGACTGAGCCACACACAAATATATATATATATATATATTTATATATATTTATATATGTATATCTTTATATTTGATTGTAATTGCCATTAAGGTCAATGGGTGAAAAGTGGTGAGAAAAACATATTTGGGATATCGGTGTGCTATGGGTTTCTTGATAGCTCTTATGTCAAGGTCACACCCCAACACACGTGATATTATTGAAAACGCCATAGTGTCCTCTCAAAGGGACAACAGAACAGTGGCTCATATGGCCTCAGAATGCGGAACAAGAACTGACGTTCACTAGGATGACAAAAATGAATTGATGTGTCTCTGGAGGAAAAATGACACGAGTACACAAAAAGTATATCTTATAGAAATTATTTAAATCATTCTATGGTAACTAGCATAAAATATATAGATAATTTAGCAAATTTTCGCCTAATTATTCATTTACAAAGTATACGGACGTGGCTTTTTATTTTGAAGGAATAACAAAATCCGTGACCGGAAGTACTTATTTATTCTTACCTGCTTCACAGCGGTCTGAATAACAATAACAACCATTCGAAGGAAAGCAGCCAGAAGGTAAGGAATGTTTTCTCAATGCCTTTTCGAAAAGAGAAGTGTTCCAGTTGTCGATTATTGTGTATGCACCATTGATTGAGGTGCAATATATGCCTTAAGTACATTAGCATTTCTTTACCTGTCCAAGTAGCTACTGTTTTGGGAACCAGATTCTCTATTTAAACTAATTGGTGGTCGCACAGTATCAAAAAACAACCAACCAGTTCAGAATACAAAAACGGATACATTATGCCATTGTTTATAACAATGTAACAATGACGTCGCATTGCCCATCTATATAATACTTGTTATGTCGTAGATTGCCTTCTTCCCTGAAGAGGTTATAATATGGACACACCTGGTGCCCAAATTTACAAATTGATGACGTTTGTTGCACAGCGAGAGTCGAGTGGATACGAACAGATTCTGTTCAGTCAGTCTTGGATGATGAGCCCTTTCCATTTATCTAGTTTATGGTCGTGTTCGGATCAAAGCGACTGCCAACTGACTGATCTAGTATTATCAATTATACTTACACATTGACTTTAAAATCTGGTTCACATTTACCAAGCTATCCACAACTCTGGAACCAAGTAAATGACTGAACTCCTCCTACCCCATGGGCACCCCCACTTACCCTTTGCCACTCCATCTCCCTTCAGCAGCCCAACAGCAGTCTAAAAACTATGGGTGACAGGGATTTAGGTTGTGCGGCTCCTTGGCTGTGGAACACTTTCAGTCACTGTCAGGGCCAGGGTTGCCCATGTCAAGCTAAAGTGTAAAGCCCAATGACCCCTGAACCTGCCCACGGCCTGAAAACTAGCACAGTTTTTTTTTATTCCAGCAAGAGGTTGCCATTTACACCCATGAAACCCCTTTTCCATAAAGTTCAGGGGTTCAGGGTTTATTGATGTCATTTTTAACGAGGTTGGCTAAGAAGCTAAATTAGGGAGGGAGGGGAGTTCCGTAATCTCCATTTCAAATGTCCACTCTCGCAGCGCTCCGGACCCAGGAACTTGAGCATGAGTAAAATCCCTTTGAATGATATTGTTATCCATAAGAAAAGTCAACATTAGAGTGAAGTTTACTAAACCACTTCTGAGCAAATTCATCTAAAGAGCTCTAGAGCGCTCTTTAAGTCCTTATCAAATGCTTTGTCCCCTTTGTATTAGTTCTTAGTGGTTCTAGCGCGTTAATATGTTTTATGGAAAGAGGTGTGTCTGCATAATGACCAATCTAAATAGTCTACCTACAGTGTTCTCAATGCAACACACCCCTCAACCCTCCCCAACATTCACTCACTCACTAACTCGTAACAGCCTACTCCCTGCCTGATAGTCAGCAGCAATGAAATATATATCTAAACGAAATGCCATGGTGGCATCGGTGCAATTTAGAAGTAGTCCAAAAACCTGCCACCTGCGACCAATACATTTTCACCTGCGACATCATTCTGAAAGTAGCCAAATTTTTCAAGAAAAGTGCGAACATGGCAACCCTGGTCAGGCTGCAGAGTCTCTGGTCTTGTTTAATCCTTATTAAGGCACAGCTAAAGACTGAGCTGTTCAGTAAAGCTTTCAAGGGCCTATGTCAACCCTGGTCAGGCTGCAGAGTCTCTGGTCTTGTTTAATCCTTATTAAGGCACAGCTAAAGACTGAGCTGTTCAGTAAAGCTTTCAAGGGCCTATGTCAACCCTGGTCAGGCTGCAGAGTCTCTGGTCTTGTTTAATCCTTATTAAGGCACAGCTAAAGACTGAGCTGTTCAGTAAAGCTTTCAAGGGCCTATGTCAACCCTGGTCAGGCTGCAGAGTCTCTGGTCTTGTTTAATCCTTATTAAGGCACAGCTAAAGACTGAGCTGTTCAGTAAAGCTTTCAAGGGCCTATGTCAACCCTGGTCAGGCTGCAGAGTCTCTGGTCTTGTTTAATCCTTATTAAGGCACAGCTAAAGACTGAGCTGTTCAGTAAAGCTTTCAAGGGCCTATGTCAATTCTGTTCTCCTGTTTATCAGATCTGACGACAGCTTTGATTGTTGTCTGCTTAACATGTTCTGTGTTTTGGATAGTTTTTATTATTTTTATAAAATATTTTATTTTCTTCAGCGCCTTGGGTGTATGTGTAACGGTTCTCGTCTGGTGAAGGAGAAGCGGACCAAAATGCAGCGTGGTATTTTTGAGACATGTTTAATGACGATGAAAAAACACGAACAATACAAAAACAACAAACGGAACGTGAAAACCTATACAGCCTATCTGGTGACAACAAACACAGAGACAGGAACAATCACCCACGAAATACTCAAAGAATATGGCTGCCTAAGTATGGTTCCCAATCAGAGACAACGATAAACACCTGCCTCTGATTGAGAACCACTCCAGACAGCCAGAGACTATGCTAGATACCCCCACTAAGCCACACACCCAATACCTAACAAAACCCCAAGACAAAACACACCACAATAAACCCATGTCACACCCTGGCCTGACCAAATAAATAAAGACAAACACAATATACTTCGACCAGGGCGTGACAGTATGAAAGTGCTTTACAAATTAAAATAATAATTATTATTATTATTTACAAATCACCTTTCATCATAAATATCATTATTATTTGTAGGTTAGTCGGTGACAATTTACCCATGATACATTGCGATTTTGATGCTCTCGAACATAGCCTTTGCTTGTGTGGCCCACGGTTCCGGTATAGAATCACGTTTTCGACATACAGTTATACTTCAGTACTGCAGTTTAACT
>NW_027015789.1:0-10954 GCF_036934945.1 Oncorhynchus masou masou
AATGTTTAAATATAAATAATAATATATCCCATTTAGCAGACGCTTTTGTCCAAAGCGACTTACAAGTCGGCTGGGGCCACTACTTCTACATATGGGTGGCCCCAGCGGGAATCGAACCCACGACGCTTGGCGTTGCAAGCGCCATGCTCTACCGACTGAGCCACACAGGACACTACCTGGCTGGCATGAAAAAGAACCCACGGTGAAAATGTCCTCTATTCGCTATTTAAATGCACAAGGATGACCTTTTTTCCCCCCTGACCCTGTTCCGACAGGTGCATGATAATGGCCCTAAATCAAAACAAATTTCAAACATACAGTACCCGTCAAAAGTTTGGACACCTCATTTCAGGGTTTGTCTTTGTTTTTACTATTTTGTACATTGTAGTGAAGATATCTAAACTATGAAATAACAGATGGAATCACGTCGTAACCAAAAAAGTTTTAGATTCTTCAAAGTAGGCACCCTTTGCCTTAATGACAGCTTTGCACTCTTGGCATTCTCTCAACCAGCTTCATGAGGTAGTCAACTGGAATGTATTTCAATTAACAGGTGTGCCTTGTTAAAAGTTAATTTGTGGAATTAATGCCCTTTCTTAATACATTTGAGACAATCAGTTGTGTTGTGACAAGGTAGGGGTGGTATACAGAAGATAGCCCTATTTGGTAAAAGACCAAGTCCATATTATGGCAAGAACAGCTCAAATAAGCAAAGAAACGACAGTCCATTACTTTAAGACACGAAGGTCAGTCACTCCGGACAATTTCAAGAACTTCAAGTGCAGTCACAAAAACCATCAAGCGCTATGATAAAACTGGCTCTTACAGAGGACCGCCACAGGGAAGGAAGACTGAGAGTTACCTCTGCTGCAGAGGATACGTTCATTAGAGTTACCAGCCCAATAAATGTGACGTGATCAATTAAACTTTTTTGCCGAATACAACAGTGCTTACTTACTCCTGAAATGCTTACTAACCAAATAGTGCGGAAAAAAAGGCATGTGTGTGTAGGTAAGTAAAGAAATAAAACAGTAAAAAGACATTTGAAAATAAGAGTAGCAAGGCTTTATAAAGACACCGGTTAGTCGGGCTTATTGAGGTAGTATGTACTAGAGGTCGACTGATTATGATTTCTCAACGCCGATACCGATTATTGGAGGACCCAAAAAAGCCGACAGATTAAATCTGCCGATTTTTATTTATTTGTAATAATGACAATTACAACAATACTGAATGAACACTTATTTTAACTTAATAATACAAATCAATTTAGCCTCAAATAAATAATGAAACCTGTTCAATTTGGTTTAAATAATGCAAAAACAACGTGTTGGAGAAGTAAAAGTGCAATATGTGCCATGTAAAAAAAGCTAACGTTTGAGTTCGTGCTCAGAACATGAGAACATATGAAAGTTGGTGGTTCCTTTTAACATGAGACTTCAATATTCCAAGGTAAGAGGTGTTAGGTTGTAGTTATTTATAGGACTATTTCTCTCCATACCATTTGTATTTCATATACCTTAGACAGTGTGGCTGTTGTTCTTATAGGCACTAAAGTTTTGCCAGTGTAACAGTATAGCTTCCGTCCCTCTCTCGCCCCTACCTGGGCTCGAACCAGGAACACAACAACAGCCACACTCTAAGCAGCGTTACCCATCGCTCCACAACTGCTGCCCTTGCAGAGCAAGGGGAACATCTACTCCAAGTCTCAGAGCGAGTGATGTTTGAAACGCTATTAGCGGTGCACCCCGCTAACTAGCTAGCGATTTCACATCGGTTACAACAGCCATTAGGCTGATAGGCTTGAAGTCATAAACAGAGCTGTGCTTGCGAAGAGCTGCTGGCAAAACGCATGAAAGTGCTGTTTGAATGAGTGCTTACGAGCGTGCTGCTGTCTACCATCGCTCAGTCAGACTGCTCCTATCAAATCATAGAATGAATTATAACATAATAACACACAGAAATATGAGCCTTTGGTCATTAACATGGTTGAATCCAGAAACTATCATTTAGAAAACAAAACGTTTATTATTTCAGTAAAATACAGAACCTTTCGGTATTTTATCTAACGGGTGGCATCCCTAAATCTAAATATTCTTGTTACATTGCACAACCTTCAATGTTATGTCATAATTACGTAAAATTCTGGCAAATTAGTTCGCAACGAGCCAGGCTGTCCAAACTGTTGCATATACTATGACTCTGCGTGCAACGAACGCAAGAGAAACGACACAATTTCACCTGGTTAATATTGCCTGCTAACCTGATTTCTTTTGGCTAAATATGCAGGTTTAAAAATACACTGCTCAAAAAAATAAAGGGAACACTTAAACAACACAATGTAACTCCAAGTCAATCACACTTCTGTGAAATCAAACTGTCCACTTAGGAAGCAACACTGATTGACAATACCTACATGCTGTTGTGCAAATGGAATAGACAACAGGTGGAAATTATAGGCAATTAGCAAGACACCCCAATAAAGGAGTGGTTCTGCAGGTGGTGACCACAGACCACTTCTCAGTTCCTATGCTTCCTGGCTGATGTTTTGGTCACTTTTGAATGCTGGCGGTGCTTTCACTCTAGTGGTAAGCATAAGACGGAGCTCTACAACCCACACAAGTGGCTCAGGTAGTGCAGCTCATCCAGGATGGCACATCAATGCGTGAGCTGTGGCAAGGCTTGCTGTGTCTGTCAGCGTAGTGTCCAGAGCATGGAGGCGCTACCAGGAGACAGGCCAGTACATCAGGAGACGTGGAGGAGGCCGAAGGAGGGCAACAACCCAACAGCAGGACCACTACCTCCGCCTTTGTGCAAGGAGGAGCAGGAGGAGCACTGCAAGAGCCCTGCAAAATGACCTCCAGCAGGCCACAAATGTGCATGTGTCTGCTCAAACGGTCAGAAACAGACTCCATGAAGGTGGCATGAGGGCCCGACGTCCACAGGTGGGGGTTGTGCTTACAGCCCAACACCGTGCAGGACGTTTGGCATTTGCCAGAGAACGCCAAGAGCGGCAAATTCGCCACTGGCGCCCTGTGCTCTTTACAGATGAAAGCAGGTTGACACTGAGCAAATGTGACAGACGTGACAGAGTCTGGAGACGCGGTGGAGAACGTTCTGCTGCCTGCAACATCCTCCAGCATGACTGGTTTGGCGGTGGGTCAGTCATGGTGTGGGGTGGCATTTCTTTGGGGGTCTACACAGCCCTCCATGTGCTCGCCAGAGGTAGCCTGACTGCCATTAGGTACCGAGATGAAATCCTCAGACCCCTTGTGAGACCATATGCTGATGCAGTTGGCCCTGGGTTCCTCCTAATGCAAGACAATGCTAGACCTCTTGTGGCTGGAGTGTGTCAGCAGTTCCTGCAAGAGGAAGGCATTAATGATATGGACTGGCCCACCTGTTCCCCAGACCTGAATCCAATTGAGCACATCTGGGACATCATGTCTCGCTCCATCCACCAACAGACTGTCCAGGAGTTGGCCGATGCTTTAGTCCAGGTCTGGTAGAAGATCCCTCAGGAGACCATCCGCCACCTCAACAGGAGCATGCCCAGGCATTGTATGGAGGTCATACAGGCACGTGGAGGCCACACACACTACTGAGCCTCATTTTGACTTGTTTTAAGGACATTTATATCAAAGTTGGATCAGCCTGTAGTGTGGTTTTCCACTTTAATTTTGAGTGTGACTCCAAATCCAGACCTCCATGGGTTTATACATTTGATTTCTATTGATATTTTTGTGTGATTGTTGTCAGCACATTCAACAATGTAAAGAAAAACATATTTAATAAGAATATTTCATTAATTCAGATCTAGGATGTGTTATTTTAGTGTTCCCTTTATTTTTTTGAGCAGTGTTTATACTTCTGTGTATTGATTTTAAGAAAGGCATTGGTGTTTATGGTTAGGTACAGTCGTTCAACGATTGTGCTTTTTCGCAAATGCGCTTTTGTTAAATCATCCCCCAGCGTTGCATCGATTATATGCAACGCAGGGCACGCTAGATAAATTAGTAATATCATCAACCATGTGTAGTTATAACTAGTGATTGTCAGGATTTGGCCAGGGTTGTTCCGGGTTTTTGTCAGTAGATGTCCCCATTGTGCTTTTTGTCCCTGTGTTTTTCCCTTGATCCCCATTATTGTTTGCACCTGTGTCTCGTTTCCCCTGATTGTATTTAAACCCTTTGTTTCCCTCAGTTCTGTGCTCTGTGTGTTTGTATGTTAGCACCTGCCCTAGTGTTCTGTGTGCTCTTGTCGATTCCGGGTGACGTTCTGTGGTATTCTTTTTTTTGTTTTTTGTTTATTTTAGTGAGTTTCTTTTTGAGTTCTTTTGTGTTTTACCTACACACCTTTTGGATTTGCCATTTTTGTATTTTAGGATTTTTTCTTTATTAAATACACCGTCTTAAGTACTGCTGTGTCTGCCTCATCTTCTGGGTTCTGCTGTCTATTCGTGGCTCAGTTGGTTAAGTGACTGTTTCTCACTCCGGAGACCCAGGTTCGAAACCGGGTCCTGACAGAAACACAGAGCCAAAAATGAACCCAGAGGCAGCCAGTTCCCAGACCTTTTGCCACGCTGTCCCACCACCAGGAGACTGTCCAACGCCACGAAGCCGCCCTGGTTCAGCAAGAGGCCTTAATGGCTAGACATTCTCATCTTCTGTCGGAGATGCTGACTTCCATTAAGCAAATATCTGATCGACTTACCCCCGGCAACAGTTCCCGTCCCAGTACCTCAAGTTCACGTACCCATGGCAGTTAACCCCCTGGCTGAACTCGTCTTCCACCTCCCCAACGGTTCTCAGGTGATCCAAGTGCTTGTAAAGGGTTTCTCACTCAATGTTCTCTCTCCTTTGAGCTGCAACCCTCGTCGCTTCCCACCGACCGGTCTAAGATCGCATATATCATCACCCTGCTGTCGGAAAGCCCTGGCCTGGGCTACTGCTGTGTGGGATGCCCATAGTTCCTGCTGTGCCAGCTACTCTGCCTTTGCTGAGGAATTCAAACGAGTGTTTCAAGGCCCAAGCAGTGGTTCTGACTCAGCCAAACAGCTCTGACTCTCCATCAAGGTTGGCGCAGCGTGACGGACTATGCCATCCAGTTCCGACGGTGGCAGCAGCGAGTGGCTGGAACAACGAGCGCTCACGGTGTGCTTTCTGAAAGGCCTTCCGACACTATCCAAGATGAACTGGCCACTCGGGAACCACCGGACAATCTCGAGTCCCTGATCAAGTTGGCCTCACGCATTGACCAGCGTCTGAGAGAGAGAGAACTCAACCGTAGACCTCTAGCTCCTATCAGTCCCAGCTCCGAGTCCCCACCTTTATCATCACTGGCTCCACCGGAACCCATGCAGATTGGACGCATCTCCCAGGCTGAGAGAGACCGCCGGATGAGGAGCGACGCTGTCTATATTGCGGCAAACCGGGCCATTTCCGTTCCACGTGTCCCGGGCTCCAGGGAAACGCTCTGTCCCGTACAGACCGGGGGAACTGTAACGGGAAACATAACCTCCTCCCATCCGTCCAACTCCCGTCTGCTCATTCCAGTCACCCTCTCCTGGGACAACCACAAGCTTCACCTTCAAGCCTTGGTAGACTCTGGAGCCGCAGGTAACTTCATGGATGGTGTCTGGGCGAAGGAGAATGGCGTTCCCTCTGAACCTCTAAGTGACCCCATGAGGGTTACTACATTGGATGGAAGCCCTTTGGGATCTGGACTTGTCACTCATGTCACTACCTCCTTGAGACTTTCAGTTTCACAACACCAGGAATTGATGAACTTTCATTTGATCTCCTGTTCCGAGTTCCCTCTCGTCCTTGGATACCCCTGGCTTCACAGCCATAACCCTCACATCGACTGGTCTGTGGGCACTATCAAGCAGTGGGGTCCTACGTGCCAAGCTACTTGTATTTTCCAGAATTCCCGAGTTCTACTCCCGAGTCTTTAGAATCCATCGACCTGACCCGAGTTCCCCGAGTGTTACCATGACCTCAAACTGGTGTTTAGCAAACAGAGGGCCACCATGCTACCACCCCATAGATCTTACGGTGCCCCATCGACCTGTTTCCGGGCACTTGCCCCCCCAGGGGTCGGATCTTTTCCCTATCTCCACCCGAACGAGCTGCTATGGATACCTACATCAAGGACTCTCTGGAAGCAGGCCTCATGCGTCCATCAACCTGCCTCCCGGCGGGAGCAGGGTTTTTCTTTGTGGCCAAGAAAGATGGTGGGTTACGTCCTTGCATCGACTACCGGGGACTCAATGACATAACCGTCCGTAACCGTTACCCGCTACCCCTTATGGCCACAGCCTTCGAGCTGCTCCAGGAAGCAGTTGTTTTCACTAAGCTTGACCTGCGGAACGCATACCATCTTGTGCGGATCAGACCTGGTGATTTAGTGGAAGACCGCTTTCAACACGCCTACTGGTCACTATGAATACTTGGTGATGCCCTTCGGCCTGACCAACGCCCCAGCGGTGTTCCAAGCGCTCATAAACGATGTGCTTAGGGATATGCTTAACATATTTGTGTTCGTTTACTTGGATGACATCCTCATCTTTTCGAGCTCCCTTCAAGAACACACTAAGCATGTCAGACAAGTACTCAAACGCCTCCTGGACAGCCATCTGTACGTTAAGCCGGAAAAAATGTGAATTCCATTCATCCCGAGTACAATTCCTGGGATTTGTAGTGTGGAACCCGGTCGAATCCAAATGGACCCTAGGAAGGTAGGGGCGGTAAGGGATTGGCCCACCCCCAAATCCGTTGGGATGTTCAGCGTTTCCTGGGCTTCACAAACTTTACCGCAAGTTCATCAAGAACTTCAGTTTGGTGGCAGCTCCTCTCTCAGCTTTAACCAAAGGTGGCAATGCAAAGGTTTTTTGGGGAAGAGAAGCTGAGACGGCCTTCCAAGGACTCAAGCAGCGCATCCTTCTGCTCCCATCCTGATACTACCGACTACGGATGAACCATTTGTGGTGGAGGTAGACGCATCAGAAGGTTGGTGTTGGAGCTGTCCTGTCTCAGAGGGGTGAAGACAAGAAGCTTCATCCGTGCGCTTTTCTTCTCACACCGGCTTACTCCGACTGAGAGGAACTACGATGTGGGGATCGTGAACTCCTAGCGGTTAAGATGGCATTGAAGGAATGGAGACACTGGCTCGAGGGGGCTTCTCACCCGTTTCAAGTGCTTACGGACCACAAAAATCTGGAGTATATCCAGCAGGCGAAGCGGTGAACTCTAGACAAGCTAGATGGTCTCTTTTCTTCAATCGATTCCAGTTTATCCTCACCTATCGGCCCGGGTCGAAGAATCTCAAACCGGATGCCCTGTCCCGAGTCTACGCTCCTGCCATTCGAGATGACACGGACATGCCTGTCCTTCCTGCTGCTAAGATTGTGGCTCCGATCTCGTGGCAAGTTGAGGATACCGTGAGACGGTGCTCAAGCTAGCGAACCCGGACCCTAAAGGAGGCCCTGCCAATCGGTTGTTTGTCCCCAAGGCAGTGAGGACTCAGGTCCTTCTGTGGGGGCACTCCTCTCGCCTCACCTGTCATCCGGGCGTAGGTCGCACCTTGGAGTTCATCCAGCGTAAGTTCTGGTGGCCTACCATAAGAGAAGACGTTGCCACTTTCGTCAATGCCTGCCCCGTGTGCTGCCAGGGCAAATCTTCTCACCTCCGCCCTCAAGGACTCCTTCATCCTTTACCTGTTCCCCACAGACCCTGGTCCCATATCTCATTGGACTTTATTACTGGACTTCCTCCATCCCATGGCAATACTACTATCCTAGTCATAATCGACAGGTTTTCAAAGGCGGCCAGGTTCGTCCCTCTGACTAAGTTACCTTCTGCCAAGGAAACGGCTGAGTTGGTAATTAATCATGTGTTCCGAGTCTTCGGCATTCCTCAAGATGTGGTTTCTGACAGAGGTCCCCAGTTCGCCTCAAGGTTTTGGAAGGCCTTCTGCCAACTCATGGGGGCTTCTGCCAGTCTATCTTCAGGGTATCATCCGGAGTCCAACGGCCAAACAGAGGATGAATCAAGAGCTGGAAACCACCCTCCGATGTATGACTCGTGACAACCCGTCCACATGGTCATCCTTTATTGTTTGGGCCGAATACGCGCACAACACCTTGCGCTCCTCCTCCACTGGTATGTCCCCGCACGAGTGTCAGTTTGGCTATGCTCCTCCATTGTTCCCCGGACCAGGAGGCAGAAGTCAGAGTGCCTTCAGCCTTGAGGTTCGTCAGACGCTGTCGGCTTATGTGGAGGAAGACCCGTCTTAATCTGATGCGTTCCTCACAGAGGTATCAACAACAAGCCAACAGACGTCGCCGTCCCGGGCCTACCTGCGCCGGCCAGAGAGTCTGGCTTTCCACAAGAGACTTACCTCTACGGGTGGAGTCTCGCAAGCTGTCCCAAAAATACATCGGTCCCTTCAAGGTTGCCAGGAGAGTTAACCCAGTTTCTTATCGCCTACACTTACCCAGATCCCTTAAGATTAATCCCACATTTCATGTGTCATTGTTAAAACCTGTTGTTTTTCTCCCCTTGTCCCGGCAGGACAGACCTCCCCCTCCGCCCGTGTCATTGGAGGCCAGCCCGCTTATACCGTCCACCGGATACTGGATTCCCGCCGGGTGCAGCGGTCCTGGCAGTATCTGGTGGACTGGGAAGGCTACGGTCCTGAGGAGCGCTCCTGGGTTCCTGCCAAAGACATCCTGGACCCTGACCTCATTCGTCAGTTCAGGGTCCTCCACCCTGAGAGAGCTGGTAGGAACGTCAGGAGCCGTTCCTAGGGGGATTCTGTCAGGATTTGGCCAGGGTTGTTCCGGGTTTTTGTCAGTAGATGTCCCCATTGTGCTTTTTGTCCCTGTGTTTTTCCCTTGATCCCCATTATTGTTTGCACCTGTGTCTCGTTTCCCCTGACTGTATTTAAACCCTTTGTTTCCCTCATTTCTGTGCTCGTGTTTGTATGTTAGCACCCTGCCCTAGTGTTCTGTGTGCTCTTGTCGATTCCGGGTGACGTTTCTGTGGCCTTCTTGTTTTTTGTTTTTGTTTATTTTTGGTGAGTTTCTTGAGTTCTTTTGTGTTTTACCTACCACCTTTTGGATTTGCCATTTTTGTATTTTAGGATTTTTTCTTTATTAAATACACCGTCTTAAGTACTGCTGTGTCTGCCTCATCTTCTGGGTTCTGCTGTCTATTCGTGGCTCAGTTGGTTAAGTGACTGTTTCTCACTCCGGAGACCCAGGTTCGAAACCGGGTCCTGACAGTGATTATGGTTGATTGTTTTTATAAGATAAGTTTAATGCTAGCTAACGCTTACCTTGGCTTCTACTGCATTCGAGTAACAGGCAGGCTCCTCGTGGAGTACAATGAGAAGCAGGTGGTTAGAGCGTTGGACTAGTTAACTGTGGAGTTGCAAGGTGGATCCCCGAGCTGACAAGGTGAAAATCTGTTCTGCCCATGAACAAGGCAGTTAACCCATCGTTCCTAGGCCATCATTGAAAATAAGAATGTGTTCTTAACTGACTTACCTAGTTAAAAGGAATACATTTTTATTTAATTCTTTAAATTAGGCGCCCAAAAATACCGATTTCCGATTGTTATGAAAACTTGAAATCGGCCCTAATTAATCGGCCATTCTGATTAATCGGTCAACCTCTAGTATGTACATGTGGGTATGGTTAAAGTGACTATGCATATATGATGAACAGAGAGTAGCAGTAGCATAAAAAGAGTGGTTGACGGGTGGTGGGACACAATACAGATAGCCCGGTTAGCCAATGTGCGGGAGCACTGGTTGGTCGGGCCAATTGAGGTATGTATGTACATGAATGTACAGTTAAAGTGACTATGCATATAAGATAAACAGAGAAGTAGCAGCAGCATAAAATAAGGGTTGGGGGAGCACACAATGCAAATAGTCCAGGTAACCATTGGTTACCTGTTCCAGGAGTCTTATGGCTTGGGGGTAAAAACTATTGAGAAGCCTTTTTGTCCTAGACTTGGCACTCCGGTACCGCTTGCCATGCGGTAGTAGAGAGAACAGTTCATGACTGGGGTGGCTGTGGTTTTTGACAATTTCCAGGGCCTTCCTCTGACACGCCTGGTGTAGAGGTCCTGGATGGCAGGCAGCTTAGCCCCAGTGATGTACTGGGCAGTACCGCACTACCCTCTGAAGTGCCTTGCGATCGGAGGCCGAGCAATTGCCGTACCAGGCAGTGATGCAACCTTGAAGCATGGAGGTGGTGTGATGGTGCTTTGCTGGGGACACAGTCTGTGATTTGTTTAGAATTCAAGGCACACTTAACCAGCATGGCTACCATAGCATTCTGCAGCGATACACCATCCCATCTGGTTTTGCACTTAGTGGGACTATCATTTGTTTTTCAACAGGACAATGACCCAAAACACACCTCCAGGTTGTGTAAGGGCTATTTGACCAAGGAGAGTGATGGAGTGCTGCATCAGATGAACTGGTCTCCACAATCACCCAGAAACCATCCAATTAAGATGGTTTGGGATTAGTTGGAGTTAGAAATGCCTAAAATAAATAATGGATTTATTGTGTTGGTGTGGGCTATATTCAATTGATTCATTAGCCTATTTTAAAGTGTATGTTCCAGAGGTCCGATATCAGTGTCTTGTAGGCTATGTGTGTGGAAGTCCGGAGATGTTAAACGTGTTTATGTTAATTAACGGTGAACAACAGTGAGACCAGCAGTTATTTGCATTACAGTTACCGGCTGACAAACTGTAATTACCGCCACAGTCCTATTACCTTCAGGGTTCAGGCTCCTCATGTTCCTGGTCTTCAGGGCGTTGTACGGCCGCACCTGGATCTGGTGCTCCAAGATGGAATCTGGGAAACGCTCAAAGAACAGCTCATTGACAGCCATGCTCAAACGTGGGGATGACTTCCTGGGGGTAGGAGATGT
>NW_027015790.1:0-10953 GCF_036934945.1 Oncorhynchus masou masou
AGTCCAGGGTAACTATATCTCTGTAGATCAGTGTTTAGTCCAGGGTAACCTATATCTCTGTGTTAGTCCAGGGTAACTATATCTCTGTAGATCAGTGTTTAGTCCAGGTGTAACTATATCTCTGTAGATCAGTGTTTAGTCCAGGGTAACTATATCTCTGTAGATCAGTGTTTAGTCCAGGGTAAGGTCTATATCTCTGTAGATCAGTGTTTAGTCCAGGGTAACTATATCTATGTAGATCAGTGTTTAGTCCAGGGTAACTATATCTCTGTAGATCAGTGTTTAGTCCAGGGTAACTATATCTCTGTGTTAGTCCAGGGTAACTATATCTCTGTAGATCAGTGTTTAGTCCAGGGTAACTATATCTCTGTAGATCAGTGTTTAGTCCAGGGTAACTATATCTCTGTAGATCAGTGTTTAGTCCAGGGTAACTATATCTCTGTGTTAGTCCAGGGTAACTATACTCTCAGATCAGTGTTTAGTCCAGGGTAACTATATCTCTGTAGATCAGTGTTTAGTCCAGGGTAACTATATCTCTGTAGATCAGTGTTTAGTCCAGGGTAACTATATCTCTGTGTTAGTCCAGGGTAACTATATCTCTGTAGATCAGTGTTTAGTCCAGGGTAACTATATCTCTGTAGATCAGTGTTTAGTCCAGGGTAACTATATCTCTGTGTTAGTCCAGGGTAACTATATCTCTGTAGATCAGTGTTTAGTCCAGGGTAACTATATCTCTGTGTTAGTCCAGGGTAACTATATCTCTGTGGCAGTCCGGTTAGTCCAGGGTAACTATATCTCTGTAGATCAGTGTTTAGTCCAGGGTAACTATATCTCTGTGTTAGTCCAGGGTAACTATATCTCTGTAGATCAGTGTTTAGTCCAGGGTAACTATATCTCTAGATCAGTGTTTAGTCCAGGGTAACTATATCTCTGTAGATCAGTGTTTAGTCCAGGGTAACTATATCTCTGTGTTAGTCCAGGGTAACTATATCTCTGTGTTAGTCCAGGGTAACTATATCTCTGTGTTAGTCCAGGGTAACTATATCTCTGTAGATCAGTGTTTAGTCCAGGGTAACTATATCTCTGTAGATCAGTGTTTAGTCCAGGGTAACTATATCTCTGTGTTAGTCCAGGGTAACTATATCTCTGTAGATCAGTGTAGTCCAGGGTAACTATATCTCGCAGATCAGTGTTTAGTCCAGGGTAACTATATCTCTGTGTTAGTCCAGGGTAACTATATCTCTGTGTTAGTCCAGGGTAACTATGTCTCTGTAGATCAGTGTTTAGTCCAGGGTAACTATATCTCTGTTGATCAGTGTTTAGTCCAGGGTAACTATATCTCTGTAGATCAGTGTTTAGTCCAGGGTAACTATATCTCTGTGTTAGTCCAGGGTAACTATATCTCTGTAGATCAGTGTTTAGTCCAGGGTAACTATATCTCGTGTAGCATACTATACTCTGTGTTAGTCCAGGGTAACTATATCTCTGTAGATCAGTGTTTAGTCCAGGGTAACTATATCTCTGTGTTAGTCCAGGGTAACTATATCTCTGTGATCAGTGTTTAGTCCAGGGTAACTATATCTCTGTAGATCAGTGTTTAGTCCAGGGTAACTATATCTCTGTAGATCAGTGTTTAGTCCAGGGTAACTATATCTCTGTAGTTAGTCCAGGGTAACTATATCTCTGTGTTAGTCCAGGGTAACTATATCTCTGTGTTAGTCCAGGGTAACTATATCTCTGTAGATCAGTGTTTAGTCCAGGGTAACTATATCTCTGTAGATCAGTGTTTAGTCCAGGGTAACTATATCTCTGTGTTAGTCCAGGGTAACTATATCTCTGTGTTAGTCCAGGGTAACTATATCTCTGTGTTGAGTCCAGGGTAACTATATCTCTGTAGATCAGTGTTTAGTCCAGGGTAACTATATCTCTGTAGATCAGTGTTTAGTCCAGGGTAACTATATCTCTGTGTTAGTCCAGGGTAACTATATCTCTGTGTTAGTCCAGGGTAACTATATCTCTGTGTTAGTCCAGGGTAACTATATCTCTGTAGATCAGTGTTTAGTCCAGGAGTAACTGCCATCTCTGTGTTAGTCAGGGTAACTATATCTCTGTAGAACAGTGTTTAGTCCAAAGGTAACTATATCTCTGTAGATCTGTAGATCAGTGTTTAGTCAGGGTAACTATATCTGTATCTCTGTGTTAGTCCAGGGTAACTATATCTCTGTGTTAGTCCAGGGGTAACTATATCTCTGTTTAGTCCAGGGTAACTATATCCTGTAGATCAGTGTTTAGTCCAGGGTAACTATATCTCTGTAGATCAGTGTTTAGTCCAGGGTAACTATATCTCTGTGTTAGAGGGTAACTATATCTCTGTGTTAGTCCAGGGCAACTATATCTCTGTGTTGTTTGTAGTCCAGAGGTAACTATATCTCTGTAGATCAGTGTTTAGTCCAGGGTAACTATATCTGTGTTAGTCCAGGGTAACTATATCTCTGTAGATGTGTTAGTCCAGGGTAACTATATCTCTGTAGATCAGTGTTTAGTCCAGGGCCAACTATATCTCTGTAGATCAGTGTTTAGTCCAGGGTAACTATCTCTGTGTTAGTCCAGGTAACTATATCTCTGTAGATCAGTGTTTAGTCCAGGTAACTATATTCCTGTAGACTATGTTTAGTCCAGGGTAAATTCATATCTCTGTAGATCAGTGGTTAGTCCAGGGTAACTATATCTCTGTGTTAGTCCAGGGTAACCATATCTCTGTAGATCAGTGTTTAGTCCAGGGTAACTATATCTCTGTGTTAGTCCAGGGTAACTATATCTCTGTAGATCAGTGTTTAGGTCCAGGGTAACTATATCTCTGTGTTAGTCCAGGGTAACTATATCTCTGTAGATCAGTGTTTAGTCCAGGGTAACTATATCTCTGTAGATCAGTGTTTAGTCCAGGGTAACTATATCTCTGGGTGTTAGTCCAGGGTAACTATATCTATCTCTGTGTAGATCAGTGTTTAGTCCAGGGTAACTATATCTCTGTAGATCAGTGTTTAGTCCAGGTGTAACTATATCTCTGTAGATCAGTGTTAGTCCAGGGTAACTATATCTCAGATCAGTGTTTAGTCCAGGGTAACTATATCTCTGTAGATCAGTGTTTAGTCCAGGTAACTATATCTCTGTAGATGTGTTTAGTCCAGGGTAACTATATCTCTGTGTTAGTCCAGGGTAACTATATCTATGTAGAACAGTGTTTAGTCAGGGTAACTATATCTCATGTAAGATCAGATCAGTGTTTAGTCCAGGGTAACTTCTATCTCTGTAGATCAGTGTTTAGTCCAGGGTAACTATATCTCTGTAGATCAGTGTTTAGTCCAGAGGTAACTATATCTCTGTGTTAGTCCAGGGTAACTATATCTCTGTAGATCCGTGTTTAGTCAGAGGTAACTATATCTCTGTAGATCAGTGTTTAGTCCAGGGTAACTATATCTCTGTAGATCAGTGTTTAGTCCAGGGTAACTATATCTCTGTAGATCAGTGTTTAGTCCAGGGTAACTATATCTCTGTGTTAGTCCAGGGTAACTATATCTCTGTAGATCCGTGTTTAGTCCAGGGTAACTATATCTCTGTAGATCAGTGTTTAGTCCAGGGTAACTATATCTGTGTTGGTCAAGGTAACTATACTCTGTAGATCAGAGTATTTAGTCCAGGGTAACTATATCTCTGTGTTAGTCCAGGGTAACTATGTCTCTGTGTTAGTCCAGGGTAACTATATCTCTGTAGATCAGTGTTTAGTCCAGGGTAACTATATCTCTGTAGATCAGTGTTTAGTCCAGGGTAACTATATCTCGTGTGTTAGTCCAGGGTAACTATATCTCTGTAGATCAGTGTTTAGTCCAGGGTAACTATATCTCTGTGTTTAGTCCAGGGTAACTATATCTCTGTAGATCAGTGTTTAGTCCAGGGTAACTATATCTCTGTGTTAGTCCAGGGTAACTATATATCTGTAGATCAGTGTTTAGTCCAGGGTAACTATATCTCTGTAGATCAGTGTTTAGTCCAGGGTAACTATATCTCTGTAGATCAGTGTTTAGTCCAGGGTAACTATATCTCTGTGTTAGTCCAGGGTAACTATATCTCTGTGTTAGTCCAGGGTAACTATATCTCTGTGTTAGTCCAGGGTAACTATATCTCTGTAGATCAGTGTTTAGTCCAGGGTAACTATATCTCTGTAGATCAGTGTTTAGTCCAGGGTAACTATATCTCTGTAGATCAGTGTTTAGTCCAGGGTAACTATATCTCTGTGTTAGTCCAGGGTAACTATATCTCTGTAGATCAGTGTTTAGTCCAGGGTAACTATATCTCTGTGTTGGTCCAGGGTAACTATATCTCTGTAGATCAGTGTTTAGTCCAGGGTAACTATATCTCTGTAGATCAGTGTTTAGTCCAGGGTAACTATATCTCTGTAGATCAGTGTTTAGTCCAGGGTAACTATATCTCTGTGTTAGTCCAGGGTAACTATATCTCTGTAGATCAGTGTTTAGTCCAGGGTAACTATATCTCTGTAGATCAGTGTTTAGTCCAGGGTAACTATATCTCTGTAGATCAGTGTTTAGTCCAGGGTAACTATATCTCTGTAGATCAGTGTTTAGTCCAGGGTAACTATATCTCTGTGTTAGTCCAGGGTAACTATATCTCTGTAGATCAGTGTTTAGTCCAGGGTAACTATATCTCTGTAGATCAGTGTTTAGTCCAGAGGTAACTATGTCTGTGTTAGTCCGAGTAGCTATATCTCTGTGTTGGTCCAGGGTAACTATATCTCTGTAGATCAGTGTTTAGTCGAGTAACTATATCTCTGTAGATCAGTGTTAGTCAGTAACTATATCTCTGTAGTATTTTAGTCAGTGTTTAGTCCAGGGTAACTATATCTCTGTTGATCAGTGTTTAGTCCAGGGTAACTATATGTCTGTGTTAGTCAGAGTAACTATATCTCTGTGTTAGTCCAGGGTAACTATATCTCTGTAGATCAGTGTTTAGTCAGGGTAACTATATCTCTGTGTTGGTCCAGGGTAACTATATCTCTGTTAGTCCAGGGAGCTAATCTCTGTTTAGTCCAGGGTAACTATATCTCTGTTGATCAGTGTTTGGTCCAGGGTAACTATATCTCTGTGTTAGTCCAGGGTAACTATATCTCTGTAGATCAGTGTTTAGTCAGGGTAACTATATCTCTGGCAGATCAGTGTTTAGTCCCAGGGTAACTATATCTCTGTGTTAGTCCAGGGTAACTATGTCTCTGTAGATCAGTGTTTAGTCCCAGGGTAACTATATCTGTGTTTTTAGTCAGGGTAACTATATCTCTGTAGATCAGTGTTTAGTCCAGGGTAACTATATCTCTGTAGATCATATCTCTGTGTTGGTCAGGGTAACTATATCTCTGTGTTTAGTCCAGGTAACTATATCTATATAGATCAGTGTTTAGTCCAGGTAACTATATCTCTGTAGATCAGTGTTTAGTCCAGGGTAACTATATCTCTGTAGATCAGTGTTTAGTCAGGGTAACTATATCTCTGTAGAGGGTCAGTGTTTAGTCCAGGGTAACTATATCTCTGTGTCAGTGTTTTAGTCAGGGTAACTATATCTCTGTAGATCAGTGTTTAGTCCAGGGTAACTATATCTCTGTAGATCAGTGTTTAGTCCAGGGTAACTATATCTCTGTGTTAGTCCAGGGTAACTATATCTCTGTAGATCAGTGTTTAGTCCCAGGGTAACTATATCTCTGTAGATCAGTGTTTAGTCCAGGGTAACTATATCTCTGTATGTTAGTCCAGGGTAACTATATCTCTGTAGATCAGTGTTTAGTCCAGGGTATCTCTGTGTTAGTCCAGGGTAACTATATCTCTGTAGATCAGTGTTTAGTCCAGGGTAACTATATCTCTGTGTCAGATCAGGGTAACTATATCTCTTTAGTCAGGGTAACTATATCTCTGTAGATCAGTGTTTAGTCCAGGGTAACTATGTCTCTGTGTTGGTCAGGGTAACTATATCTCTGTAGATCAGTGTTTAGTCCAGGGTAACTATATCTCTGTGTTAGTCCAGGGTAACTATATCTGTAGATCAGTGTTTGGTCCCAGGGTAACTATATCTCTGTGTTAGTCCAGGGTAACTATATCTCTGTAGATCAGTGTTAGTCCAGGGTAACTATATCTCTGTAGATCAGTGTTTAGTCAGGGTAACTATATCTCTGTAGATCAGTGTTTAGTCCAGGGTAACTATATCTCTGTGTTAGTCCATCAGTGTTTAGTCCAGGGTAACTATATCTCTGTAGATCAGTGTTTAGTCCAGGGTAACTATATCTCTGTGTTAGTCCAGGGTAACTATATCTCTGTGTTAGTCCAGGGTAACTATATCTCTGTAGAACAGTGTGTTTAGTCCAGGGTAACTATATCTCTGTGTTTAGTCCAGGGTAACTATATCTCTGTAGATCAGTGTTTAGAATTCAGGGTAACTATATCTCTGTGTTAGTCAGGGTAGCTATATCTCTGTAGATCCAGTGTTTGGTCCAGGGTAACTATATCTCTGTAGATCAGTGTTTAGTCCAGGGTAACTATATCTGTGTTAGTCCAGGGTAACTATATCTCTCAGTGTTAGTCCAGGTAACTATATCTCTGTGTTTAGTCAGGGTAACTATATCTCTGTAGATCTATAGTGTTTGGTCAGGGTAACTATATCTCTGTGGAGATCAGTGTTTAGTCCAGGGTAACTATATCTCTGTAGATCAGTGTTTAGTCCAGGTAACTATATCTCTGTGTTAGTCCAGGGTAACTATATCTCTGTAGATCAGTGTTTAGTCCAGGGTAACTATATCTCTGTAGATCAGTGTTTAGTCCAGGGTAACTATATCTCTGATGTGTTTGAGTCAGGGTAACTATATCTCTGTGTTAGTCAGAGGTAACTATATCTCTGTAGTCCAGGGTAACTATATCTCTGTGTTAGTCCAGGGTAACTATATCTCTGTAGATCCGTGTTTAGTCCAGGGTAACTATATCTCTGTAGATCAGTGTTTAGTCCAGGGTAACTATATCTCTGTAGATCAGTGTTTAGTCCAGGGTAACTATATCTCTGTGTTAGTCCAGGGTAACTATATCTCTGTAGATCAGTGTTTAGTCCAGGGTAACTATATCTCTGTAGATCAGTGTTTAGTCCAGGGTAACTATATCTCTGTAGATCAGTGTTTAGTCCAGGGTAACTATATCTCTGTAGATCAGTGTTTAGTCCAGGGTAACTATATCTCTGTGTTAGTCCAGGGTAACTATATCTCTGTAGATCAGTGTTTAGTCCAGGGTAACTATATCTCTGTGTTAGTCCAGGGTAACTATATCTCTGTAGATCAGTGTTTAGTCCAGGGTAACTATATCTCTGTAGATCAGTGTTTAGTCCAGGGTAACTATATCTCTGTAGATCAGTGTTTAGTCCAGGGTAACTATATCTCTGTGTTAGTCCAGGGTAACTATATCTCTGTAGATCAGTGTTTAGTCCAGGGTAACTATATCTATGTAGATCAGTGTTTAGTCCAGGGTAACTATATCTCTGTAGATCAGTGTTTAGTCCAGGGTAACTATATCTCTGTGTTAGTCCAGGGTAACTATATCTCTGTAGATCAGTGTTTAGTCCAGGGTAACTATATCTCTGTAGATCAGTGTTTAGTCCAGGGTAACTATATCTCTGTGTTAGTCCAGGGTAACTATATCTCTGTAGATCAGTGTTTAGTCCAGGGTAACTATATCTCTGTAGATCAGTGTTTAGTCCAGGGTAACTATATCTCTGTAGATCAGTGTTAGTCCAGGGTAACTATATCTCTGTAGATCAGTGTTTAGTCCAGGGTAACTATATCTCTGTAGATCAGTGTTTAGTCCAGGGTAACTATATCTCTGTAGATCAGTGTTTAGTCCAGGGTAACTATATCTCTGTGTTAGTCCAGGGTAACTATATCTCTGTAGATCAGTGTTTAGTCCAGGGTAACTATATCTCTGTAGATCAGTGTTTAGTCCAGGGTAACTATATCTCTGTGTTAGTCCAGGGTAACTATATCTCTGTAGATCAGTGTTTAGTCCAGGGTAACTATATCTCTGTAGAACAGTGTTTAGTCCAGGGTAACTATATCTCTGTGTTAGTCCAGGGTAACTATATCTCTGTAGATCAGTGTTTAGTCCAGGGTAACTATATCTCTGTAGATCAGTGTTTAGTCCAGGGTAACTATATCTCTGTAGATCAGTGTTTAGTCCAGGGTAACTATATCTCTGTGTTAGTCCAGGGTAACTATATCTCTGTAGATCAGTGTTTAGTCCAGGGTAACTATATCTCTGTAGATACAGTGTTTAGTCCAGGGTAACTATATCTCTGTGTTAGTCCAGGGTAACTATATCTCTGTAGATCAGTGTTTAGTCCAGGGTAACTATATCTCTGTGTTGGTCAGGGTAACTATATCTAGATCAGTGTTTGGTCAGGTAACTATATCCCTTGTTTAATTAGGTATTGCTATCTCTGTAGATCAGTGTTTGTGGCGTATATCTATGTAGATCAGTGTTTGGTCCAAGGGTAACTATATCTCTGTAGATCAGTGTTTAGTCCAGTAACTATATCTCTGTGTTAGTCCAGGGTAACTATATCTGCAGACTGTGTTGGTCCAGGGTAACTATATCTATGTAGATCAGTGTTTAGTCCAGGGTAACTATATCTCTGTAGATCAGTGTTTAGTCCAGGGTAACTATATCTCTGTGTTAGTCCAGGGTAACTATATCTCTATAGATCAGTGTTTAGTCCAGGGTAACTATATCTCTGTAGATCAGTGTTTAGTCCAGGGTAACTATATCTCTGTGTTAGTCCAGGGTAACTATATTCTCTGTGTTGGTCAGGGTAACTATATCTCTGTGTTTGGTCCAGGGTAACTATATCTCTGTAGATCAGTGTTTAGTCCAGGGTAACTATATCTCTGTAGATCAGTGTTTAGTCCAGGGTAACTATATCTCTGTGTTAGTCCAGGGTAACTATATCTCTGTGTTAGTCCAGGGTAACTATATCTCTGTAGATCAGTGTTTAGTCCAGGGTAACTATATCTCTGTAGATCAGTGTTTAGTCCAGGGTAACTATATCTGTAGATCAGTGTTAGTCCAGGGTAACTATATCTCTGTAGATCAGTGTTTAGTCCAGGGTAACTATATCTGTGTTAGTCAGGGTAACTATCTGTAGATCAGTGTTTAGTCCAGGGTAACTATATCTCTGTGTTAGTCCAGGGTAACTATATCTCTGTAGATCAGTGTTTAGTCAGGGTAACTATATCTCTGTAGATCAGTGTTTAGTCCAGGGTAACTATATCTCTGTAGATAACTATAGTGTTTAGTCCAGGGTAACTATATCTCTGTAGATCAGTGTTTAGTCCAGGGTAACTATATCTCTGTAGATTGTTTAGTCCAGGGTAACTATATCTCTGTGTTAGTCCAGGGTAACTATATCTCTGTAGATCAGTGTTTGGTCCAGGGTAACTATATCTCTTTAGATCAGTGTTTAGTCCAGGGTAACTATATCTGTGTTAGTCCAGGGTAACTATATCTCTGTAGATCAGTCGTTTGGTCCAGGTAGCTAATCTATCTCTGTTTTAGATAACTATATCTCTGTGTTGCAGTCCAGGGTAACTATATCTCTGTGTTAGTCAGGGTAACTATATCTCTGTAGATCAGTGTTTAGTCCAGGGGTAACTATATCTCTGTAGATCAGTGTTTAGTCCAGGGCAACTTCTCTCCGTCAGGGTAACTATATCTCTGTGTTAGTCCAGGGTAACTATATCTCTGTAGATCAGTGTTTAGTCCAGGGTAACTATATATCTCTGTATTAGTCCAGGGTAACTATATCTCTGTGAATCCAGTGTTTAGTCCAGGGTAACTATATCTCTGTGTTAGTCCAGGGTAACTATATCTATGTAGATCAGTGTTTAGTCCAGGGTAACTATATCTCTGTGTTAGTCCAGGGTAACTATATCTCTGTTAGTCCAGGGTAACTATATCTCTGTAGATCAGTGTTTAGTCCAGGGTAACTATATCTCTGTAGATCAGTGTTTAGTCCAGGTAACTATATCTCCATAGATCAGTATAATGTTTAGTCCAGGGTAACTATATCTCTGTAGATCAGTGTTTAGTCCAGGGTAACTATATCTCTGTAGATGATGTTTAGTCCAGGGTAACTATATCTCTGTGTTAGTCCAGGGTAACTATATCTCTGTAGATCAGTGTTTAGTCCAGGGTAACTATATCTCTGTAGATCAGTGTTTAGTCCAGGGTAACTATATCTCTGTGTTAGTCCAGGGTAACTATATCTCTGTGTTAGTCCAGGGTAACTATATCTCTGTAGATCAGTGTTTAGTCCAGGGTAACTATATCTCTGTAGATCAGTGTTTAGTCCAGGGTAACTATATCTCTGTAGATCAGTGTTTAGTCCAGGGTAACTATATCTCTGTGTTAGTCCAGGGTAACTATATCTCTGTAGATCAGTGTTTAGTCCAGGGTAACTATATCTCTGTGTTAGTCCAGGGTAACTATATCTCTGTAGACAGTGTTTAGTCCAGGGTAACTATATCTCTGTAGATCAGTGTTTAGTCCAGGGTAACTATATTCTCTGTGTTAGTCCAGGGTAACTATATCTCTGTGTTAGTCCAGGGTAACTATATCTCTGTAGATCAGTGTTTAGTCCAGGGTAACTATATCTCTGTAGATCAGTGTTTAGTCCAGGGTAACTATATCTCTGTGTTAGTCCAGGGTAACTATATCTCTGTGTTAGTCCAGGGTAACTATATCTCTGTAGATCAGTGTTTAGTCCAGGGTAACTATATCTCTGTAGATCAGTGTTTAGTCCAGGGTAACTATATCTCTGTAGATCAGTGTTTAGTCCAGGGTAACTATATCTCTGTGTTAGTCC
>NW_027015791.1:0-10952 GCF_036934945.1 Oncorhynchus masou masou
CCTCCTGAAATAGAGCTTGGTACATTATGAGTCACCAGCTCAAAGGTAAAGCCAGCAATTTTACATTTTTAATTTATTTAACCTTTATTTAACTAGGCAAGTCAATTAATAACAAATTCTTATGTACAATGACGGACTTCCCCGGGCCAAACCTAATCCAGACGACGCTGGGCCAATGGTGTGCGCAGCCCTATGGGACTCCCAATCAAGGCCGGTTGTGATACAGCCTGGAAAATCAAACCAGAGTCTGTAGTGATACGTCTAGCACTGAGATGCAGTGCCTTAGACCGCTGCACCACTCCCCCCTCCTGCTTACAGAGATAAACAACAACAACAACAAATAAACAACCGTTTCTCCCAACGCTGACCACTATGTGATCGCCGACGCCGTTGCTATGGATATATGTCGGCGGGAGGTCATCCGACTGTGTACGGCGACGACATCACACTGCTGAGTCTATGTCTGTAGAGGTAAACAATCAGCGCAGACAGATAGGAACTCTTAACAACGACGTAGGTTAGCTCAGGAAGCTAATTAGCTCAATGTTATTTGAGACTTTATAGAATATAAAGTGATACTCTGACGGTGAATGAGTGGGCATGGAAGACGAACAATATACGTGTGTAGCTGGATAGACAGTCAGTAGAAGAGAGGTTCAGACGAAAAGCAGAAGGACTTTAATTAGGGGGGTAGATCAGCTCGGTTAAGGAGCCTGTCGTTTTAGAATGGACGAGGCTGGGTAGAATCACAATGGAAATCACCTTTTGCTGTAGTACAGAAGGAAGCTGAGGTATAGTAGATACTGACCTGGCCTGCAGGTACTGACCTGGCCTGTAGGTACTAACCTGGCCTGTAGGTAACTGACCTGGCCTGTAGGTAACTGACCTGGCCTGTAGGTACTGACCCGGCCTGTAGGTAACTGACCTGGCCTGTAGGTAACTGACCTGGCCTGTAGGTACTGACCTGGCCTGTAGGTAACTGACCTGGCCTGTAGGTAACTGACCTGGCCTGTAGGTAACTGACCTGGCCTGTAGGTACTAACCTGGCCTGTAGGTAACTGACCTGGCCTGTAGGTAACTGACCTGGCCTGTAGGTAACTGACCTGGCCTGTAGGTACTGACCTGGCCTGTAGGTAACTGACCTGGCCTGTAGGTACTAACCCGGCCTGTAGGTACTGACCTGGCCTGTAGATACTGACCTGGCCTGTAGGTAACTGACCTGGCCTGTAGGTAACTGACCTGGCCTGTAGGTACTGACCCGGCCTGTAGGTAACTGACCTGGCCTGTAGGTAACTGACCTGGCCTGTAGGTACTGACCTGGCCTGTAGGTAACTGACCTGGCCTGTAGGTAACTGACCTGGCCTGTAGGTAACTGACCTGGCCTGTAGGTACTAACCTGGCCTGTAGGTAACTGATCTGGCCTGTAGGTAACTGACCTGGCCTGTAGGCAACTGACCTGGCCTGTAGGTACTGACCTGGCCTGTAGGTAACTGACCTGGCCTGTAGGTACTAACCCGGCCTGTAGGTACTGACCTGGCCTGTAGATACTGACCTGGCCTGTAGGTAACTGACCTGGCCTGTAGGTAACTGACCTGGCCTGTAGGTACTGACCCGGCCTGTAGGTAACTGACCTGGCCTGTAGGTAACTGACCTGGCCTGTAGGTACTGACCTGGCCTGTAGGTAACTGACCTGGCCTGTAGGTAACTGACCTGGCCTGTAGGTAACTGGGACCTGGCCTGTAGGTACTAACCTGGCCTGCAGGTAACTGATCTGCCTGTAGGTAACTGACCTGGCCTGTAGGTAACTGACCTGGCCTGTAGGTACTGACCTGGCCTGTAGGTAACTGACCTGGCCTGTAGGTACTAACCCGGCCTGTAGGTACTGACCTGGCCTGTAGGTAACTGACCTGGCCTGTAGGTAACTGACCTGGCCTGTAGGTACTAACCTGGCCTGTAGGTAACTGGCCTGGCCTGTAAGTAACTGACCTGTAGGTAACTGACCTGGCCTGTCGGTAACTGACCTGGCCTGTAGATACTGACCTGGCCTGTAGGTAACTGACCTGGCCCGTAGGTAACTGACCTGGCCTGTAGGTACTGACCTGGCCTGTAGGTAACTGACCTGGCCTGTAGGTAACTGACCTGGCCTGTAGGTAACTGACCTGGCCTGTAGGTAACTGACCTGGCCTGTAGGTAACTGACCTGGCCTGTAGGTAACTGACCTGGCCTGTAGGTACTGACCTGACCTGTAGGTAACTGACCTGGCCTGTAGGTACTAACCCAGCCTGTAGGTACTGACCTGGCCTGTAGGTAACTGACCTGGCCTGTAGGTACTAACCTGGCCTGTAGGTAACTGACCTGGCCTGTAGGTAACTGACCTGGCCTGTAGGTAACTGACCTGGCCTGTAGGTAACTGACCTGGCCTGTAGGTACTAACCCGGCCTGTAGGTACTAACCTGGCCTGTAGGTAACTGACCTGGCCTGTAAGTAACTGACCTGTAGGTAACTGACCTGGCCTGTAGGTAACTGACCTGGCCTGTAGGTAACTGACCTGGCCCGTTGGTAACTGACCTGGCATGTAGGTACTAACCTGGCCTGTAGGTAACTGACCTGGCCTGTAGGTAACTGACCTGGCCTGTAGGTACTAACCTGGCCTGTAGGTAACTGACCTGGCCTGTAGGTAACTGACCTGGCCTGTAGGTACTAACCTGGCCTGTAGGTAACTGACCTGGCCTGTAGGTAACTGACCTGTCCTGTAGGTAACTGACCTGGCCTGTAGGTAACTGACCTGGCCTGTAGGTACTAACCTGGCCTGTAGGTAACTGACCTGGCCTGTAGGTAACTGACCTGGCCTGTAGGTAACTGACCTGGCCTGTAGGTACTAACCTGGCCTGTAGGTAACTGACCTGTCCTGTAGGTACTAACTTGGCCTGTAGGTAACTGACCTGGCCTGTAGGTAACTGACCTGGCCTGTAGGTACTGACCCGGCCTGTAGGTAACTGACCTGGCCTGTAGGTAACTGACCTGGCCTGTAGGTAACTGACCTGGCCTGTAGGTAACTGACCTGTCCTGTAGGTAACTGACCTGGCCTGTAGGTAACTGACCTGGCCTGTAGGTACTAACCTGGCCTGTAGGTAACTGACCTGGCCTGTAGGTACTAACCTGGCCTGTAGGTAACTGACCTGGCCTGTAGGTACTAACTTGGCCTGTAGGTAACTGACCTGGCCTGTAGGTAACTGACCTGGCCTGTAGGTACTAACCTGGCCTGTAGGTAACTGACCTGACCTGTAGGTAACTGACCTGTCCTGTAGGTAACTGACCTGGCCTGTAGGTAACTGACCTGGCCTGTAGGTACTAACCTGGCCTGTAGGTAACTGACCTGGCCTGTAGGTACTAACCTGGCCTGTAGGTAACTGACCTGGCCTGTAGGTACTAACCTGGCCTGTAGGTAACTGACCTGGCCTGTAGGTAACTGACCTGGCCTGTAGGTACTAACCTGGCCTGTAGGTAACTGACCTGGCCTGTAGGTAACTGACCTGTCCTGTAGGTAACTGACCTGGCCTGTAGGTAACTGACCTGGCCTGTAGGTACTAACCTGGCCTGTAGGTAACTGACCTGGCCTGTAGGTAACTGACCTGGCCTGTAGGTAACTGACCTGTCCTGTAGGTAACTGACCTGGCCTGTAGGTAACTGACCTGGCCTGTAGGTACTAACCTGGCCTGTAGGTAACTGACCTGGCCTGTAGGTACTAACCTGGCCTGTAGGTAACTGACCTGGCCTGTAGGTACTAACTTGGCCTGTAGGTAACTGACCTGGCCTGTAGGTAACTGACCTGGTCTGTAGGTACTGACCTGGCCTGTAGGTAACTGACCTGGCCTGTAGGTAACTGACCTGGCCTGTAGGTACTAACCTGGCCTGTAGGTAACTGACCTGGCCTGTAAGTAACTGACCTGTAGGTAACTGACCTGGCCTGTAGGTAACTGACCTGGCCTGTAGGTAACTGACCTGGCCCGTAGGTAACTGACCTGGCATGTAGGTACTAACCTGGCCTGTAGGTAACTGACCTGGCCTGTAGGTAACTGACCTGGCCTGTAGGTACTAACCTGGCCTGTAGGTAACTGACCTGGCCTGCAGGTACTGACCTGGCCTGTAGGTAACTGACCTGGCCTGTAGGTAACAGACCTGGCCTGTAGGTAACTGACCTGGCCTGTAGGTAACTGACCTGGCGTGTAGGTAACTGACATGGCCTGTTGATACTGACCTGGCCTGTAGGTAACTGACCTGGCCTGTAGGTAACAGACCTGGCCTGTAGGTACTAACCTGGCCTGTAGATAACTGACCTGGCCTGTAGGTAACTGACATGGCCTGTAGGTAACTGACCAGGCCTGTAGGTACTAACCTGGCCTGTAGGTAACTGATCTGGCCTGTAGGTAACTGACCTGGCGTGTAGGTAACTGACCTGGCCTCTAGATACTGACCTGGCCTGTAGATACTGACCTGGCGTGTAGGTAACTGACCTGGCCTGTAGGTACTGACCTGGCCTGTAGGTACTGACCTGGCCTGTAGGTAACTGACCTGGCCTGTAGGTAACTCACCTGGCCTGTAGGTAACTGACCTGGCCTGTAGGTACCAACCTGGCCTGTAGGTAACTGACCTGGCCTGTAGATACTGACCTGGCCTGTAGATACTAACCTGGCCTGTAGGTAACTGACCTGGCCTGTAGGTAACTGACCCGGCCTGTAGGTACTAACCTGGCCTGTAGGTAACTGACCTGGCCTGTAGATACTGACCTGGCCTGTAGATACTAACCTGGCCTGTAGGTAACTGACCTGGCCTGTAGGTAACTGACCTGGCCTGTAGGTACTGACCTGGCCTGTAGGTAACTGACCTGGCCTGTAGGTACTAACCTGGCCTGTAGGTAACTGACCTGGCCTGTAGGTACTGACCTGGCCTGTAGGTACTGACCTGGCCTGTAGATACTGACCTGGCCTGTAGGTAACTGACCTGGCCTGTAGGTAACTGACCTGGCCTGTAGGTACTAACCTGGCCTGTAGGTACTGACCTGGCCTGTAGATACTGACCTGGCCTGTAGATACTAACCTGGCCTGTAGGTAACTGACCTGGCCTGTAGGTAACTGACCTGGCCTGTAGGTACTAAACTGGCCTGTAGGTAACTGACCTGGCCTGTAGATACTGACCTGGCCTGTAGGTAACTGACCTGGCCTGTAGGTAACTGACCTGGCCTGTAGGTAACTGACCTGGCCTGTAGGTAACTGACCTGGCCTGTAGATACTGACCTGGCCTGTAGATACTGACCTGGCGTGTAGGTAACTGACCTGGCCTGTAGGTACTGACCTGGCCTGTAGGTACTGACCTGGCCTGTAGGTAACTGACCTGGCCTGTAGGTAACTGACCTGGCCTGTAGGTAACTGACCTGGCCTGTAGGTAACTGACCTGGCCTGTAGGTAACTGACCTGGCCTGTAGGTAACTGACCTGGCCTGTAGATACTGACCTGGCCTGTAGATACTGACCTGGCGTGTAGGTAACTGACCTGGCCTGTAGGTACTGACCTGGCCTGTAGGTACTGACCTGGCCTGTAGGTAACTGACCTGGCCTGTAGGTAACTGACCTGGCCTGTAGGTAACTGACCTGGCCTGTAGGTACTAACCTGGCCTGTAGGTAACTGACCTGGCCTGTAGGTAACTGACCTGGCCTGTAGGTAACTGACCTGGCCTGTTGGTACTAACCTGGCCTGTAGGTAACTGACCTGGCCTGTAGGTACTAACCTGGCCTGTAAGTAACTGACCTGGCCTGTAGGTAACTGACCTGGCCTGTAGGTACTGACCTGGCCTGTAGGTAACTGACCTGGCCTGTAGGTACTAACCTGGCCTGTAGGTAACTGACCTGGCCTGTAGGTACTAACCTGGCCTGTAGGTAACTGACCTGGCCTGTAGGTAACTGACCTGGCCTGTAGGTACTGACCTGGCCTGTAGGTAACTGACCTGGCCTGTAGGTAACTGACCTGGCCTGTAGGTAACTGACCTGGCATGTAGGTAACTGACCTGGCCTGTAGGTACTAACCTGGCCTGTAGGTAACTGACCTGGCCTGTAGGTAACTGAACTGGCCTGTAGGTAACTGACCTGGCCTGTAGGTACTAACCTGGCCTGTAGGTAACTGACCTGGCCTGTAGGTAACTGACCTGGCCTGTAGGTAACTGACCTGGCCTGTAGGTACTAACCTGGCCTGTAGGTAACTGACCTGGCCTGTAGGTAACTGACCTGGCCTGTAGGTAACTGACCTGGCCTGTAGGTAACTGACCTGGCCTGTAGGTAACTATCTGTTATTCAATGTGTTTCTATTGGCTAATAGCAGTAAGGACTATCTGTTATTCAATGTGTTTCTATTGGCTAATAGAAATAAGGACTATCTCTAATTCAATGCGTTTGTTTGACTAATAGCCAGTAAGGCCCAAAATAATTTTCATCAAATAATTGTTGTATATATTTTTGGCGAATCTTCAAAAGGTCTTTAAATTCGAAATCAAATAGCTAAATGATCCTTGGTATGACCTGCTAAAAACAATTACATTGCTTTAAGCCCCTCCCTTGACTCTGATAGGTTAAGAACATGATACCGTCTTTTAAAAAAGGACAACGTTGTCTCCAGGACATGCTAGGATGGTCTGTCTGTGAAATACAAAACCAATTATCATAGCACTACTTCCTCCTAAGTTGTACGGCAGTATGGATATTGGGAACAGAGCCTGTCCCTCCCTTGGCCGTCTCTGTTTCAGTGACATGTTGTCCCCCTCTTCCCCCGTCCCTCCCAGCCAGCCAATTGATCCCTCTCTCTGTGTGGGATCAGATAGAGGTAAGGACGGGTTGATCTGCTCTAATAGAACCTGTCCCCGTGGAGAACACTGATGCTGCCTGGCTGCCTGGCTGGGGGAAGATTGGAGCACAGAGAGAAACCCAACATTCAACACAAAATATCAGCCAATCAAGTGAAATAGGTACACAGACAACCCTACAGCGCAGTGGGTGTGTTTCTTCTCTTGCTTTGATAAAACAAAAGGAAACATCGGCCTCGATAAGACTGTCTGCTAGATTCAAAACCTAAAACCTTTATTTTAGCACAAAATATGAGCCAATCAAATGGAATTCCAAACCCTACTGTATTTGTCATTCTTGTCTTGCTAAGATAAAACCCAAATGTGGAAATAACATTGCTTTGGTGAACAGTGTCTGATGAAAAATGACTATAGTCTGAAAGATTTGCCCAATACAGGAAAAGGTCAACTATTGTTTTAAAATATGTTTAACCTCTTTGAACTCTAGGGGCAGTATTTCATTTTTGGATAAAAAAACGTTCCCGTTTAAAACAAGATATTTTGTCACGAAAAGATGCTCGACTATACATATAATTGACAGCTTTGGAAAGAAAACACTCTGACGTTTCCAAAACTGCAAAGATATTATATGTGAGTGCCACAGAACTGATGCTACAGGTGAAACCAAGATGAAACTTCAAACAGGAAATGAGCAAAATTTTTGAAGCGCTGTTTTCCAATGTCTCCTTATATGGCTGTGAATGCGACAGGAATGAGCCTGCCCTATCTATTGTTTCCCCAAGGTGTCTGCAGCATTGTGACGTATTTGTAGGCATATCATTGGAAGATTGACCATAAGAGACCACATTTGCCAGGTGTCCGCCCGGTGTCCTCCGTCGAAATTGTTGCGTCATTTTCAGCTGCTGGTATTTTTCCATGGGATTCTGAGACGAAAGCAGGCTTCCACGAACGGCATATCAATGAAGAGATATGTGAAAAAACACCTTGAGGATTGATTCTAAACAACGTTTGCCATGTTTCGGTCGATATTATGGAGTTAATTTGGAAAAAGTTTGGCGTTTTGGTGACTGAATTTTTGGTTCGTTTCGGTAGCCAAATGTGATGTACAAAACGGAGCGATTTCTCCTACACAAAGATTCTTTCAGGAAAAACTGAACATTTGCTATGTAACTGAGAGTCTCCTCATTGAAAACATCCGAAGTTCTTCAAAGGTAAATGATTTTATTTATTTGGTTTTCTGGTTTTTGTGAAAATGTTACGTGCTAAATGCTACGCTAAATGCTAAGCTAGCTATCAATACTCTTACACAAATGCTTGATTTGCTATGGTTCAAAAGCATATTTTGAAAATCTGAGATGACAGTGTTGTTAAGAAAAGGCTAAGCTTGAGAGCAGGCATATTTATTTCATTTCATTTGCGATTTTCAGAAATCGTTAACGTTGCGTTATGCTAATGAGCCTGAGGCTGTATTCACGATCCCGGATCCAGGATGGGTAGTATCAACAGGTTAACGTTAACTATTAGCTGTGTACAAGGCCAGGGGATTGTTAGAAAGAGAAACGCACATCTACTACTGAGAGTTAGTTAGTATCTCCTTATTACTGCTTATCATCATCACCTGTTATAAAATTACCACAATACCTTGCTAGCTGACTTACTTTTCCACAGTCTTTCTTTCTGCACTGAACGAGGTTGAATATTTGCTTAATGTAAACTATAACTCCCTTTAGCCCTGCATCTTATATTGTTCTTGATTTAATGTATCTCGGGAAGGATTTTTTATTTTACCTTTATTTAACCAGGCAAGTCAATTAAGAACAAATTCTTATTTTCAATGACAGCCTAGGAACAGTGGGTTAACCGCCTTGTTCAGGGAGAGAACGACAGAACCCCATTCCTACTGTAAAATATGGTGGTTGATCTTTGATGTTATGGGGCTATTTTCCTTCCACTGATACTGCGGTCCTTCTTAAGGTCAACGACGGCATCATGAACCAAATACCAGGATTGGTTGCCTCTGCAAGATGGCTGAAACTTGGTCACAAGTGGATCTTCCAGCACTCCAAGCACATTCCAAAATCCACAAAGAAATAGTAAATTTACCAAAACAATATACATTTTTTGATTGGTCATCCCAGACTCCGGACTTGGACCCCATTGAAATCCCGTGGTTTGAATTGAAAAGATCAGTCGAAGGATATCAAGGATCTGGAAAGATTCTGTATAGGAGGAACGGTCTACAATCCCTCCCAATGTGTTCTCTAATCTCATAAAGCATGTTAGAAAACGACTCAGTGTTGATTTCCTCGCAAGGTGAAAGAGCTAGAGTACTGAAAACAGGGAATCTAAGGTGAGGAAGATGGAGAACTGAAAACAGGGGATCTAAGGTGAGGGAGATGGAGAACTGAAAACAGGGAATCTAAGGTGAGGAAGATGGAGAACTGAAAACAGGGAATCCAAGGTGAGGAAGATGGAGAACTGAAAACAGGGAATCCAAGGTGAGGGAGATGGAGGACTGAAAACAGGGAATCCAAGGTGAGGGAGATGGAGTATTGGAAACAGGGGATCTAAGGTGAGGGAGATGGAGGACTGAAAACAGGGGATTCAAGGTGAGGGAGATGGAGTATTGGAAACAGGGGATCTAAGGTGAGGGAGATGGAGTACTGGAAACAGGGGATCCAAGGTGAGGGAGATGGAGAACTGGAAACATGGGATCCAAGGTGAGGGAGATGGAGAACTGGAAACAGGGATTCAAGGTGAGGGAGATGGAGAACTGGAAACAGGGGATCCAAGGTGAGGGAGATGGAGAACTGAAAACAGGGATTCAAGGTGAGGGAGATGGAGTACTGGAAACAGGGGATCCAAGGTGAGGGAGATGGAGAACTGGAAACAGGGATTCAAGGTGAGGGAGATGGAGAACTGGAAACAGGGGATCCAAGGTGAGGGAGATGGAGTACTGGAAACAGGGGATCCAAGGTGAGGGAGATGGAGAACTGAAAACAGGGATTCAAGGTGAGGGAGATGGAGTACAGGGAATCTAAGGTGAGGGTGATGGAGTACAGGGAATCTAAGGTGAGGGTGATGGAGTACAGGGAATCTAAGGTGAGGGTGATGGAGTACAGGGAATCCAAGGTGAGGGAGATGGAGAACTGAAAACAGGGAATCTAAGGTGAGGGAGATAGAGAACTGAAAACAGGGATTCAAGGTGAGGGAGATGGAGTACAGGGAATCTAAGGTGAGGGTGATGGAGTACAGGGAATCTAAGGTGAGGGTGATGGAGTACAGGGAATCCAAGGTGAGGGAGATGGAGAACTGAAAACAGGAATCTAAGGTGAGGGAGATAGAGAACTGAAAACAGGGATTCAAGGTGAGGGAGATGGAGTACAGGGAATCTAAGGTGAGGGTGATGGAGTACAGGGAATCTAAGGTGAGGGTGATGGAGTACAGGGAATCCAAGGTGAGGGAGATGGAGAACTGAAAACAGGGAATCCAAGGTGAGGGAGATGGAGTACTGAAAACAGGGAATCTAAGGAGATGGAGATGGAGTACTGAAAACAGGGAATCTAAGGAGATGGAGATGGAGAACTGAAAACAGGGAATCCAATGTGAGGGAGATGGAGAACTGAAAACAGGGATTCAAGGTGAGGGAGATGGAGAACTGAAAACAGGGAATCTAAGGTGAGGGAGATGGAGAACTGAAAACAGGGGATCCAAGGTGAGGGAGATGGAGAACTGAAAACAGGGAATCTAAGGTGAGGGAGATGGAGAACTGAAAACAGGGAATCTAAGGTGAGGGAGATGGAGAACTGAAAACAGGGAATCTAAGGTGAGGGAGATGGAGAACTGAAAACAGGGGATCCAAGGTGAGGGAGATGGAGAACTGAAAACAGGGAATCCAAGGTGAGGGAGATGGAGTACTGAAAACAGGGAATCTAAGGTGAGGGAGATGGAGAACTGAAAACAGGGAATCTAAGGTGAGGGAGATGGAGAACTGAAAACAGGGATTCAAGGTGAGGGAGATGGAGTACTGAAAACAGGGAATCTAAGGTGAGGGAGATGGAGAACTGAAAACAGGGAATCTAAGGTGAGGAGATGGAGAACTG
>NW_027015792.1:0-10949 GCF_036934945.1 Oncorhynchus masou masou
AACACAGCCCTGACACAGCACAGAACACAGCACAACACGACCACAGCACAAACACAGCACTGACACAACTGTACAGCACAACACAGCACCACACAACACCAGCACAGCCACAACACTGGCACAGCCTGGCCTGCACAACACAGCACAGCACAACCCTGGCACAGCACAACACAGCACAGCACAGCACAACAGCACAGCACAACACAGCACAGCACAGCACAGCACAGCACAGCACAGCACAGCACAGCACAGCACAGCACAGCACAGCACAGCACAGCACAGCACAGCACAGCACAGCACAGCACAGCACAGCACAGCACAGCACAGCACAGCACAGCACAGCACAGCACAGCACAGCCTGGCACAGCACAGCACAGCACAGCACAGCACAGCACAGCACAGCACAGCACAACACAGCACAGCACGGCACAGCACAGCACAACGCAGCACAGCCTGGCACAGCACAGCACAGCACAGCACCAACCACAGCACAGCACAGCACAACTGTACAGCGCAGCACAGCACAGCACAGCACAGCACAGCACAACTGGCACAACACAGCACAGCACAGCACAGCACAGCACAGCACAGCACAGCACAGCACAGCACAGCACAGCACAGCACAGCACAACTGTGACACAGCACAACACAACACAACCTGCAGCACAACTGTACAACACAACACAACACAACCTGACACAGCACAACACAGCACAGCACAACACAGCACAGCACACAACACAACACAACACAGCACAACACAACACAACACAGCACAGCACAACACAGCACAACACATCACAGCACAGCACAACACATAACAGCACAGCACAGCACAACACAACACAGCACAACACAACACAACACAGCACAACACAGCACAGCACAGCACAACAACACAGCACAGCACAGCAAAACACAGCACAACACAACACAACACAGCACAACACAGCACAACACAACACAACACAGCACAACACAACACAGCACAACACAACACAACACAGCACAGCACAACACAACGCAACGCAACACAAAGCGCAACGCAACACAGCACAACACAACACAACACAGCACAACACAACACAGCACAACACAACACAGCACAACACAGCACAGCACAACACAGCACAACGCAGCACCAGCAACGCAGCACAACACAACACAACACAGCACAGCACAGCGCAACTGCAACGCAATAGCAGCGCAGCACAACACAGCACAGTACAGCACAACACAACACAGCACAGCACAGCACAGCACAACACAACACAGCACAGCACAGCACAACACAACACAACACAACACAGGACAGCACAACACAACACAGGACAACACAGCACAGCACAGCACAGCACAGCACAACACAGGACAGCACAGCACAACACAGCACAAACACAACACAGCACAACACAGCACAGCACAACACACAGCACAACACACAACGCAACGCAACAGCACAACACAACACAGCACAGCACAACGCAATGCAACGCAGCGCAGCGCAGCGCAGCACAACACAACACAACACAGCACAGCACAGCACAGCACAGCACAACACAACACAGCACAGCACAGCACAGCACACACACAACACAGCACAGCACAACACAGCACACAACACAACACAACACAGCACAGCACAGCACAACACACACAACACAGCACAACACAGGACAACACAGCACAGCACAACACAACACAACACAGCACAGCACAACACAGCACAGCACAGCACAGCACAACACAGGACAGCACAGCACAACACAGCACAACACAGGACAACACAGCACGGCACAACACAACACAACACAGGACAACACAACACAGCACAACACAACACAACACAAGGCAACACAACACAACATTTACATTTACATTTAAGTCATTTAGCAGACGCTCTTATCCAGAGCGACTTACAAGTGAATAATTCACCTTCTGACATCGGTGAACAGCACTTTACAGCCAAGTGCATCTAATCATTTAAGGGGGGGGTGAGAAGGATTGCTTTATCCTATCCTAGGTATTCCTTGAAGAGGTGGGGTTTCAGGTGTCTCCGGAAGGTGGTGATTGACTCCGCTGTCCTGGCGTCGTGAGGGAGTTTGTTCCACCATTGAGGGCCAGAGCAGCGAACAGTTTTGACTGGGCTGAGCGGGAACTGTACTTCCTCAGTGGTAGGGAGGCGAGCAGGCCAGAGGTGGATGAACGCAGTGCCCTTGTTTGGGTGTAGGGCCTGATCAGAGCCTGGAGGTACTGCGGTGCCGTTCCCTCACATCTCCGTAGGCAAGCACCATGGTCTTGTAGCGGATGCGAGCTTCAACTGGAAGCCAGTGGAGAGAGCGGAGGAGCGGGGTGACGTGAGAGAACTTGGGAAGGTTGAACACCAGACGGGCTGTGGCGTTCTGGATGAGTTGTAGGGGTTTAATGGCACAGGCAGGGAGCCCAGCCAACAGCGAGTTGCAGTAATCCAGACGGGAGATGACAAGTGCCTGGATTAGGACCTGCGCCGCTTCCTGTGTGAGGCAGGGGCGACTCTGCGGATGTTGTAGAGCATGAACCTGAGAGGAACGGGCCACCGCCTGATGTTGGTGAGATCCAGGGTGTTGTCCAGGATCACGCCAAGGTTCTTAGCGCTCTGGGAGGAGGAAGCAATGGAGTTGTCAACCGTGGATGGCGAGATCATGGAACGGGCAGTCCTTCCCCGGGAGGAAGAGCAGCTCCGTCTTGCCGAGGTTCAGCTTGAGGTGGTGATCCGTCATCCACACTGATATGTCTGCCAGACATGCAGAGATGCGATTCCCGCCACCTGGTCATCAGAAGGGGGAAAGGAGAAGATTAATTGTGTGTCGTCTGCATAGCAATGATAGGAGAGACCATGTGAGGTTATGACAGAGCCAAGTGACTTGGTGTATAGCGAGAATAGGAGAGGGCCTAGAACAGAGCCCTGGGGACACCAGTGGTGAGCGCGGGCGAGGAGACAGATTCTCGCCACGCCACCTGGTAGGAGCGACCTGTCAGGTAGGACGTAATCCAAGCGTGGGCCGCACTGAGATGCCTAACTCGGAGAGGGTGGAGAGAGGAGGATCTGATGGTTCACAGTATTGAAAGGCAGCCGATAGGTCTAGAAGGATGAGAGCAGAGGGAGAGAGAGTTAGCTTTAGCAGTAGAGCGCCTCCGTGATACAGAGAAGAGCAGTCTCAGTTGAATGACTAGTCTTGAAACCTGGGACTGATTTGATCCGAAGGTCATTCTGAGAGAGATAGCGGGAGAGCTGGCCAAGGACGGCACGTTCAAGAGTTTTGGAGAGAAAAGAAAAATGGATACTGGTCTGTAGTTGTTGACATCGGAGGATCGAGTGTAGGTTTTTCAGAAAGGTGCAACTCTCGCTCAACACAACATGTGGAAAAAGTCAAGGTGTGTAAATACTTTCTGGAAGGCGCTCCCCTGGATTTAGAGTGATTTATAAAGTGGTGGTATTAAAAACGGTAATGGCAAATCAAACCCAGTTTTATTAAAGAGATTACCTCGTTTCTCATCTGTCTGCAGTTTCTGAGATGAGGCTCTCACTTTTACCTGCCATAAACGCAGTCACCACCCGATCCACAACCAGTGCGTCACATACAGTCAATGTCTGGCCTCCACACCCTCTCTGGACAGATGTGGGTGCTGCTCTACACATGAGCCTGTCCTAGGCCCCAAAACACTTTTAGTTTTCTGGTTTAAAAGTGATCCTGTTATGGGCCTTATCATTATGGTTGTCCTCGCTCTGCCGCTCGCCTCCTCCTCCACTCTCCTCCACTCTCCTCCACTCCTCCTCTCCTCCACTCTCCTCCACTCTCCTCTCCTCACCTCTTCTCCAGTCTCCTCCCTCCACTCTCCTCCACTCTCCCCTCTGCCACTCCTCCTCCACCTCCTCCACCTCCTCCACTCTCCTCTCCGCCACTCTCCTCCACTCCCTCTCCACTCTCCTCTCCGCCACTCTCCTCCACTCTCCTCTCCTCCACTCTCCTCTCCTCCACTCTCCTCTCCTCCACCCCTCCTCCACTCTCCTCCACTCTCCTCTCCTCCACTTTCCTCTCTCCCTCCACTCTCCTCTCCACTCTCCTCCACTCTCCCCTCCACTCTCCTCTCCTCCACTCTCCTCCACTCTCCTCTCCTCCACTCTCCTCTCCACCACTCTCCTCCACTCTCCTCTCCTCCACTCTCCTCCACTCTCCTCTCCTCCACTCTCCTCCACTCTCCTCTCCTCCACTCTCCTCTCCTCCACTCTCCTCCACTCTCCTCTCCTCTCCGCCACTCTCCTCTCCTCCACTCTCCTCCACTCTCCTCCACTCTCCTCCACTCTCCTCCACTCTCCTCTCCTCACCTCCCCTCTCCTCCACTCTCCTCCACTCTCCTCGTAAAATGAGACTAATGTCCCTAAGCCACCGGCTCTCCCTCCATACACATCACATCACAATGTCTTTTCTTGTCTCATCTCCTCCCGACTCCCTCTTTCCCATTCCCTCGCCCCCCATTCTCTTGCCCCCATCCCAATTCCCGTTTCCCCACTTCACCATTCTCTCACGCCCCTTCGCCCGTCCTGAAATGTGAATGAAGTGTTGTCACAACACATTTGCAGCTCAAATGAGTCCCCATGCGGACAGTGTTGCTAGCGATGAGGAGGTGACGTGGACAGACAGACAGACAGACAGACAGACAGACAGACAGACAGACAGGAGGAGGGAGGAGGAGGAGGAGGGAGGAGGGAGGGAGGAGGAGGAGGAGGGAGGAGGGAGGGAGGGAGGGAGGAGGAGGAGGAGGGAGGAGGAGGGAGGAGCCTGTGATAAATGGTTGGCTGGTGGTTATTTCTCGAGGTTCTGGTTGTGTCTCCAGAGTACAGTAATAGGCAGGGGCCACAATCTCAAGGGCCACATAATTTTCCCATGTACTGTGTGTCTGGTCTCATATTCAGATCCATGACTAAATAAGTTGTTCTGCAAATAGTTTGATTTGGTTTATTTACTGCATTCTAAATGTAGAAACGTTTCATTCGATTTGTCATGCAATAGTCCAATAGGAGTTGTGCTATAGAGACACACATTAGGTGTTTGGTTAGATTTGGTGTGTGTGTGTGTGTGTGTGTGTGTGTGTGTGTGTGTGTGTGTGTGTGTGTGTGTGTGCGTGTGTGTGTGTGTGTGTGTGTGTGTGCGTGCGTGCGTGTGTGTGCGTGTGTGTGTGTGTGTGTGTGTGTGTGTTCTACCCCAGGAGGACAGTGCTCTTCGGGGGAAGAAGTGATTTCATTGGGAGCAGATCTATATGATCTCCTGTACTGTCTATATCAGATCAGATCTATGATCTCCTGTACTGTCTATATCAGATCAGATCTATGATCTCCTGTACTGTCTATATCAGATCAGATCTATGATCTCCTGTACTGTCTATATCAGATCAGATCTATGATCTCCTGTACTGTCTATATCAGATCAGATCTATGATCTCCTGTACTGTCTATATCAGATCATATCTGTGATCTCCTATTCTGTCTATATCAGATCGTATATGTGATCTCCTATTCTGTCTATATCAGATCAGATCTGTGATCTCCTGCACTGTCCATATCAGATCAGATCTGTAATTTCATAGTCTGTCCATATCAGATCAGATCTGCAATTTCATAGTCTGTCCATATTAGATCAGATCTGCAATTTCATAGTCTTTCTATATCAGATGAGATCTGCAATTTCATAGTCTGTCTATATCAGATGAGATCTGTGATCTCCTATACTGTCTATATCAGATCAGATCTATGATCTCCTTCACTGTCCATATCAGATGAGATCTGCAATTTCATAGTCTGTCTATATCAGATCAGATCTGTGATCTCCTATACCGTCTATATCAGATCAGATCTATGATCTCCTATACTGCCTATATGGGGATCTGATCTGTGATCTGCTATTCTGTCTATATCAGATCTGATATGTGATCTCCTATCTTGTCTATGTCAAATCAGATCTTTGATCCTGAGCTTATAGACCAGTAAATGGTTATTCGTAGCTATCCACGCACTAACACACACACACACACACACACACAAAGACATGTGCACTCACTCACAATCACACATACCCACAGACACGCACATTCACACACACACACACACATACGGACACGCATGCATACAGACTCGTGCACACACACACACACACACACACACACACACACACTGGGTTTATAATTAGACAGCTTGTTGGCCTCTACAGTTTAGGATGCATAGTGATGTTTCAGAGGTAAGGAATGGGAGGAGCCTGTTCATGAAATATCAGAGAGCTTCATGTCACGTCTGCGTTGTCTGCACAGTGAACACATATACACACAACAAATAAACACACACATACACACATCCAAATCAATATCACACCCACATTCACACACAACCTGATCCTTCTACAGCAACCCAAACCAACCTCATACTTTAAAAATACCTGAAACCACCTACCTTCATGAAAGATCTTTATACTTCATTATACTTCCGGCGCCGACAGAGATGGCCGCCTCGCTTAGCGTTCCTAGGAAACTATGCAGTTTTTTTTTTTTTTACGTGTTATTTCTTACATTAGTACCAGGTCATCTTAGGTTTCATTACATACAGTGAGAAGAACTACTGTATATAAGATCAGCGTCAACTCACCATCAGTACGACCAAGAATATGTTTATCGCGACGCGGATCCTGTGTTCTGCCCTTACAAACAGGGACAACGGAATGGATCGCATGCAGCGACCCAAAACGACCCCGAAAAAGAGGGAAACGAGGCGGTCTTCTGGTCAGACTACGGAGACGGGCACATCGTGCCCCACTTCCTAGCATTCTTCTTGCCAATGTCCAGTCTCTTGACAACAAGGTTGATGAAATCCGAGCAAGGGTAGCATTCCAGAGGGACATCAGAGACTGTAACGTTCTGTGCTTCACGGAAAACATGGCTCACTGGGGAGACGCTATCCCGGTTGTGCAGCCAACGGGTTTCTCCACGCATCGCGCCGACAGAAACAAACACCTTTCTGGTAAGAAGATGTGGTGGGGGTGTATGCCTTATGGCTAACGAGGCATGGCGCGATGAAAGAAACATACAGGAACTCAAATCCTTCTGTTCACCTGATTTAGAATTCCTCACAATCAAATGTAGACCGCATTATCTACCAAGAGAATTCTCTACGATTATAATCACAGCCGTATATATCCCCCCCAAGCAGACACATCGATGGCTCTGAACGAACTTTTATTTAACTCTTTGCAAACTGGAAACCATTTATCCGGAGGCTGCATTCATTGTTGTTGGGGATTTTAACAAGGCTAATCTGAAAACAAGACTCCCCTAAATTTTATCAGCATATCGATTGTGCAACCAGGAGGACAAACCTTGGATCACTGTTACTCTAACTTCCGCGACGCATTTAAGGTCCACCCCGCCCCTTTCGGGAAAAGCTGACTACGACTCCATTTTGCTGATACCTGCCTACAGTCAAAAGCTAAAAAAAGAAGCTCCCACACTGAGGTCTGTCCAACGCTGGTCCGACCAAGCTGATTCCACACTCAAGACTGCTTCCATCACGTGGACTGGGACATGTCGTACAAACAGATAACAACATTGACGAATACGCTGATTCGTCATGCGAGTTCATTAGAACGTGCGTTGAAGATGTCGTTCCCATAGCAACGATTCAAACATTCCCTAACCAGAAACCTTGGATTGATGGCAGCATTCGCGTGAAACTGGCAGCGAACCACCTTTCCAATCAGGGCCGTCTGGTAACATGACTGAATACAAACAATGCAGCTATTCCCTCCGTAAGGCTATCAAACAAGCTAGCGTCAGTACAGAGACAAGTAGAATCCCCAATTCAACGGCTCAGACCCCACCAGAGAGGCATGTGGCAAGGGGTCTACAGTCAATCACGGACTACAGGAAGAAATCCAGCCCAGTCACGGACCAGGATGTCTTGCTCCCATGCAGACTAAATAACTTTTTTGCCCGCTTTGAGGACAATACAGTGCCACTGACCCTGCCTGCAACGGAAAAATGCGGTCTCTCCTTCACTGCAGCCGAGGTGAGTAAAACATTTAAACGTGTTAACCCTGCAAGGCTGCAGGCCCAGACGGCATCCCCAGCCGCGCCCTCAGAGCATGCGCAGACCAGCTGGCTGGTGTGTTTACGGACATATTCAATCAATCCCTATACCAGTCTGCTGTTCCCACATGCTTCAAGAGGGCCACCATTGTTCCTATTCCCAAGAAAACTAAGGTAACTGAGCTAAACGACTACCGCCCCGTAGCACTCACTTCCGTCATCATGAAGTGCTTTGAGAGACTAGTCAAGGGCCATATCACCTCCACCCTACCTGACACCCTAGACCCACTCCAATTTGCTTACCGCTCAAATAAGGTCCACAGACGATGCAATCTCAACCACACTGCACACTGCCCTAACCCATCTGGACAAGAGGAATACCTATGTGAGAATGCTGTTCATCGACTACAGCTCGGCATTCAACACCATAGTACCCTCCAAGCTCGTCATCAAGCTCGAGACCCTGGGTCTCGACCCCGCCCCGTGCAACTGGGTACTGGACTTCCTGACGGGCCGCCCCCAGGTGGTGAGGGTAGGTAACAACATCTCCTCCCCGCTGATCCTCAACACTGGGGCCCCACAAGGGTGCGTTCTGAGCCCTCTCCTGTACTCCCTGTTCACCCACGACTGCGTGGCCACTAACACGCCTCCAACACAATCATCAAGTTTGCGGACGAGACAACAGTGGTAGGCTTGATTACCAACAACGACGAGACGGCCTACAGGGAAGGAGGTGAGGACCCTCGGAGTGTGGTGTCAGGAAAATAACCTCACACTCAACGTCAACAAAACTAAGGAGATGATTGTGGACTTCAGGAAACAGCAGAGGGAACACCCCCCTATCCACATCGATGGAACAGTAGTGGAGAGAGTAGCAAGTTTTAAGTTCCTCGGCATACACATCACAGACAAACTGAATTGGTCCACTCACACAGACAGCATCGTGAAGAAGGCGCAGCAGCGCCTCTTCAACCTCAGGAGGCTGAAAAATTTGGCTTGTCACCAAAAGCACTCACCAACTTCTACATTCATCTCATATGCATACTTATATACTGTACTCTATATCATCGACTGCATCCTTATGTAATACATGTATCACTAGCCACTTTAACTATGCCACTTTGTTTACATACTCATCTCACATGTATATACTGTACTCGATACCATCTACTGTATCTTGCCTATGCTGCTCTGTACCATCACTCATTCATATATCCTTATGTACATATTCTTTATCCCCTTACACTGTGTATAAGACAGTAGTTTAGGAATTGTTAGTTAGATTACTTGTTGGTTATTACTGCATTGTCGGAACTAGAAGCACAAGCATTTCGCTACACTCGCATTAACATCTGCTAACCATGTGTATGTGACAAATAAGATTTGATTTGATTTGAACATCTGGTATATTTATATTCTCTAATCCCACATGCTGTGGCGGCCACAGCCAGCCAATCCCAGACCGTATCTCCCTCACTACCTCACACCTTTATTCTGTCTTCATCAGTTCTCTGCTCTGTGGCGGCCACAGCCAGCCAATCCCAGACCGTATCTCCCTCACTACCTCACACCTTTATTCTGTCTTCATCAGTTCTCTGCTTGTGGCGGCCACAGCCAGCCAATCCCAGACCGTATCTCCCTCACTACCTCACACCTTTATTCTGTCTTCATCAGTTCTCTGCTCTGTGGCGGCCACAGCCAGCCAATCCCAGACCGTATCTCCCTCACTACCTCACACCTTTATTCTGTCTTCATCAGTTCTCTGCTCTGTGGCGGCCACAGCCAGCCAATCCCAGACCGTATCTCCCTCACTACCTCACACCTTTATTCTGTCTTCATCAGATCTCTGCTCTGTGGCGGCCACAGCCAGCCAATCCCAGACCGTATCTCCCTCACTACCTCACACCTTTATTCTGTCTTCATCAGTTCTCTGCTCTGTGGCGGTCACAGCCAGCCAATCCCAGACCGTATCTCCCTCACTACCTCACACCTTTATTCTGTCTTCATCATTTCTCTGCTCTGTGGCGGCCACAGCCAGCCAATCCCAGACCGTATCTCCCTCACTACCTCACACCTTTATTCTGTCTTCATCAGATCTCTGCTCTGTGGCGGCCACAGCCAGCCAATCCCAGACCGTATCTCCTCACTACCTCACAGCTTTATTCTGTCTTCTATGAGTTCTCTTGCTCTGTGACACATGCGACCATACACACACTTTGTGGCAGAGCCCTAAACATGTATTACTCTTCTTCCATCCGAGGCAGCCACTCGACTCTGAAATTTACCTCTAAAGAATGACGTGTCTGCAATCTCAGCCAGTCATACAGCCACTCCTGCACCTGAAATAGACCTGGTCCTCCTAGTAGATGGCTGGGTGAGACGGAGGTTTGTTGTTGTACATAGAGTGGCGGTAGCTGCTCGCAGCCCGTCTTTGCCATGGTGGAAACATCCATCACTTTGACTGCCGCTAATGTAGTGTGTGTGTGTGTGTGTGTGTGTGTGTGTGTGTGTGTGTGTGTGTGTGTGTGTGTGTGTGTGTGTGTGTGTGTGTGTGTGTGTGTGTGTGTGTGTGTGTGTGTGTGTGTGTGTGTGTGTGTGTGGTGAGGGGATGGAGTTTAATACCCTGTAGCCGCAGACACTAACGCTGCTGCCGGACCCAAATGAGGAAGCCAAGGCTGGCCTCTATCTCAATTGCTTATTGGAAAGGACTTGACAGCTGAAAACAATATGTTGGAAGCTCATCATTATAATGGAGGAGAGAGATGGATACGAGCCAAATTAGAGGGCAGCATCACAGTGAAGGATGAGCACCATCTGAGCTCTCGCCTTGGCTGTTTTGG
>NW_027015793.1:0-10948 GCF_036934945.1 Oncorhynchus masou masou
GTAGTGACAGCCATGTTTCCTTATGCTATTGTTCCCATTGCCCTTTCCCTATGAATGTTGAATTGTAAACTGATAGGGAATACATTTGAAGATTTTTAACTACATGGATTCCATGCGTTTGATGCCATTCCATTTGCGCCGTTCCAGCCATTATTATGAGCTGTCCTCCCTCAGCAGCCTCCACTGACACACACGCACACACACACACGCACACACACACACACACACACACACACACACACACACACACACACACACACACACACACACACACACACACACACACAATGCTTTGGGTCAATATGAGGGACCATAAGCCAACCACAGCCTCTGCTGTCTTTAGTTTGTCTTATTGCCCCCAGTTGACTATTACAGTTTTTTTTGATTGCTAAACGACAGTGGGCACAACTGGAGTCACATGTGCAAAACTCTAACTACAGTCTGCACTACCAACAGTCACCTGAGCTAAACAGTTCACATCACCTGCAAAACTCATTCCAAGCAACACAACTCTTAACACATGGCTCAAACACGCTCAGTGCAGCCAAACACTATGCACAACCCTCACTGAGATAACACACACTGTCACTCAGAACACACTGAGAGTAAAAACACTAGCATCAAACACCAATACAGAAAATACAAACTTTTCATCTTTACAGTTTGAACAATTTCAGTGACTTCATACAAAGTAATATTTTCTTCAAAGAAAAGAGTGACATTCTTTCACATGATTTATTACAATTTTTAGAACATAACAATTCTTTAAGGTAAATGAAAATTAGCAGTTTGCTTCAATAGTCTGTAGTAATTTACGGAATTACAGTAATGAGAAAAAAAAGGTAGAAACTAAAAGTACATACTGTAATTCGAACAAATAATTGAGGGGCTAATCCTGCCTTCTCTAGCATCAGGCCACAGGTTTTCTTCAACATCACATCTAATGTTTTCTCTTGCCATGCACCTGGGGAAGAACCTTCTGGAGTGCCTTATCCATCCCTGGCAGTCCTCTGGACTCGTGTCCTCACATCCGGCACGCATGGCTTCCAAAAGAGACATTTGGTCATGTGGGTGGTGACCAAACACTTTCCACCTCCAGGCAGAGAAAACTCCTCTATTGGGTTGAGGAAGGGTGAATATGCAGGCAGGTACAAAACCATAAATCTGTGATGTGCTGCAAACCAATCTGTGACTGCTGCAGAGTGGTAGAAAAGCAACGTTATCGCAAACTATGACAAAAACTTGGGGGTTTCCTACTGGCTCCCCCTGTTCTGCTGGCACTAGCTGAGCATAGAGCTGTTATAGGAAAGCTATAAGCCTTTCTGTGTTGTATGGGCCAATGAGTGGTGTGTTGAGAAGCAAACCATCAGTGGCCATTGCAGCACACATGGTGATATTTCCCCCTTTGGCCTGGAACCTCCACAGTGGCCCTTTTACCTATAACATTCCTTCCTCTGCGCCGTGTTTTGGCAAGGTTAAATCCAGCTTCATCGATAAATACAAATGAATGTGGTCTTTCCAGTGCTTCCACCTCCATTACTCTCTGAAAAACAGTAAGTGCGCAGCTTTACTGTAGAAATGCTAGTGTAATACAAAATAGATTCCTGTAATGTTTTCATTTACTGTAAGGATGTAACTCTCACCTGTTTGTATGATGGAAAATTCTCATTACAGATGCCACTGTGGATCTTTGCTGATTGGGTTGCACCCTCAACCCTGCCTCTCTCAATGAGAGACCATGGTTCACGTACATGGTCTATAAGTGCAGCCCTCATTTCATCTGAAAATAACAGCTCTTTGTCTTCTTTGTCTTCCTCCACGCATCCGCCCTCTCCCTGCCACCCTTCTCCCTCCACGAACCCATCTTCCTTGTTCCATTTACAAAATGAGTCTTTCTGAGCTCTACCTATATATACTGTAATATGTGTGTGTGTTCACTAACAAGTCTAAAACAAGACACCTGCTTAGCCTTTCAGCTGAAATTGCAATCAGCAGTGTTTGAAAGGCACAAGGCTGAAATCTATTCCGTTTTGAATGTGTGGTTCACAGTTTTGACAGCAGTGTGTTAGCATTTGAACAAAGTGCTGTAAATCCACAGTGTTGTGCAGGTTGTGGTTAAAGTCATGGGATAAGTGTGTAGAGTTTTGAAAACTGTGTTCAAGCAATGAAAAACGAACTAGAGTTTGGTCCACATGAACTGCTGCTGTGCAGACTGTAGTTAGAGTTTTGCACATGTGACTCCAGTTGTGTCCACTGTCGTTTAGCAATCGAAAAAAAAACTGTAACACAAAACCCATGTTTGGAGCGCCATCTGCTGGTTCATACAGGCCAAGATAACTGGCCCTTGAAATTATAATTTAAAAAAATATTATAGTCTTCGTTAGTATTGATTAGTTTGCAATTAGTACATGATATTGCTGCTCTCTGCTGTAATGGCAACGACAACATGTTGTTTTAATTGGGGAGAATAGGCAGCCTATAATAGATGTGATCCGACAAAAGAATTAGGCCTAAATATGTTTGTAAAAAACACTTCGTTTTTAATTAAAAAACATGTATAAAAATGTCATATTAGAAAAGAGGTCTGGCACCCCTCTGAGCCTGGTTCATCTTTAGGTTTTTCCTAAGGAGTTCATCCTGGCCACTGTGCTTCTGCTTATGCATTGCTTTCTCTTTGGGGTTTAGGCCAAATATATGTTATTTACTTTGTGACAACTGCTGATATAAAAGGGATTTATAAAATATATTTTGTCATTTTTAAAAATGTATATAGCCTATATTTAAGCGTCAAGGCACGATGGGTGTGGTATATGGCCAATATACCACTGCTAAGGGCTGTTCTTATCACGACACAACTCGGAGTGCCTGGATACAGCCCTTAGCCGTGGTATATTAGCCATATACCACAAACAACCGAGGTGCCTTATTGATATTATAAACTGGTTACCAACGTAATTAGAGCAGTAAAAAAACATGTTTTGTCACAACGGTGGAATAAGGTCTGATATGCCCCGGCTGTCAGCCAATCAGCATTCAGGGCTCGAACCACTCAGTTTATAAATAGTAGTATCTTTATTGGAGTTATGCCATAAAGAATCACTGGTCCACATTGTCAGGCCATTGTGGAACAGGTTTATGCTCATTCTCGGGCGGCAGTAAGGCGGGCGAGACCATTATGGGCGAGACCGATTAACGGATCCGTACCCGGAAGTGGGTGGTTGAGTCACCGACTGGTCACTACAGATACTGCCTGCTGGGATGAGGCAAAGAACCGGAGAATCGCAGAGATTGATATAAATCTAAGAAACCGAAAATCTCAGCCATAATTGATCACACTAAACCACACGGCGCTGCCGTATTATTAATTACCTTGGCATAAACGGTAGAAATAACACCTCGCCAAAATGATGGAAGAGATACCGGTAGATAGATTTCAGGTGCCTAGCGCTGTTCAGGCGGAGATGCAGCCGCTTGTAAGTGGGATGTTTTTTATAGGCTACAACTTGTGATGATAAATTAATGCATTGGCTAATACAGTATGTTCCTATACTGTTAGACTAGGCTACTACATTTTTGACGCTATCAATTTTGCCTGTAATGTATTGTTTAATTTCGATATTGGCCTGGTGTTAATTTGTTGCATTTCGTTTTAGCTGTCTGATAAATGTAGAAAATGTCGCATTATTGGTAGGAAACCATAAGGTCACGAGAGTATGCCTGGCTTTATGGCGATGAGAAGCGAATTTAAGACGACCTTGATCAATATCCGTTTTTCAAGTGATCGAGCTGCGTAGTGAGCATCGATGATGTAGCGAAACAACCATCCCAACCTCGCAGAGCCATCCGCTCTTGGGACAAACAAATGAGCCAAAGCCTGTCATTGCAAAAATCGTAGGTAGTGGATTGGCATGGATGTAACAGATCATGTTATTATTTAATTGTTTGCTATTTATGAATATTACAAAGCAATTGGCTGGCCTATCGGAGCGAGTAAGGCCTAGCCCCCCTTCGGATTACTTCAGGTGACTGCGTGGAGCGTACCCTCCACGGCAGCATATGGCGTTTCACTCAGAATCAAACCGCTCGTTGCATCAGATGCTGTAGGCATATAGTTAGTGTTGTGTCTCAGTAGACCATGTTAGTTTGCTGTATCGAGTGATTCGTTTTCAAGTCCATGGGTGGGAAATAATTTTGGCTTAAGGGCCACATCTAGATTTAAAAATTCAGTGGAGGGCCACACAATTTTTTTCCTGAGCAATTTGTTAATCAGAAGCAATTTGCGGGCCTGAAAACGGAAGTTATTTTAATACTGTATAGGTCCATTATAATTTCTACATACTTGATGTCTAGTTTTAGACATTCAAGAGTGGTCTTCCTTTTACTCAAACCTCCCTCGGGTGCCAGATTGAATTGCCTGAAGGGCGGATTTGGTCCGGGGCCATATGTTGCCCACCCCTGCTTTGGTGGAGCCTATCTGGAATACCATGATTCAGCGAAAGTGTTTGTCTGTATCTGCAGTGGCGTAGCTTTTGGGAGTTGTGAGTGTAATGTGTGTCACAATTAAGATGTGACAACCTGACAACCTTTGATGTGTGTGTAAAGTGCATATGTGTGTGAGCCCCGGACAGGAAATCTCACAAGTATATTTTTCCAATACAGTAGCAATAGGCCTATTGTATTTACTAGCCTATAAATAATGACAATGTCATATAAACATCCCAGAACGTGAGTCATGTGACACCAATCTCTCACTACTGTGATGCAATGGAGAACCTCTCTCTCCAGGACCCGGCATCGTCCACAGCTTCTTCGGAGGCAGACTCAGACACGAGGAGGGCGCAGCCAGTCACTATTAACTACAAGCCCTCTCCTCTGCAGATGAAGAGATAGGTGAGCTGTATAGGTCTCAGCAGAACCTAGTGCACCTCTGTTTATTTCAGCACCTTGGACAGTGGTCACATGTCCGGAGAGTAACATGCAAGATGTGGGGAGAAAGACATGGGTTCTGTAGAAGGGAGCAATACAAGGTTCCCAGAAGGAGCAAATACAAGGTACTGTATAGGGAGCAATACAAGGTTCTGGTAGAAGGAGCAATTACAAGGTTCTGTCGAAGTGAGCAATACAAGGTTCTGTAGAAGGGAGCAATACAAGGTTCTGTAGAAGGGAGCAATACAAGGTTCTGTAGAAGGAGCAATATAAGGTTCTGTAGAAGGGAGCAATGCAATGTACAGTGTACTGTTGAATGGGAGCAATACAAGGTTCTGTATATACCAGAAGATGTAAAATGGCTAGGTTTAGAAGGGAGGCAATAAATACAGCCAAGGCTTAAAAGGCATACATACCTGTATAAACACATTGAAATACCTCATTGGGATGACCAGAAAATGACATGGTAAAATAATGACTCAATTTAACAATTTTGTAAAAGAGACATGTCTTTGATGAGCAAACCTACATCATGTTCCCCTTTAACAAATGTTCCCATAACATCTGGGATGAGGGAGGAGTCATTGTTACTGTTGGATGGCCCTAGTCCCGCACACCAGATATTTCCTTGCCAAGCCTAGAATGTCTGTTATATCAAAACCTCAAACTAGCAAGCCGCAGTCATTAGCCTGACTATACCCCCTATTCCCATCCATATGCTTGTATGAGGCAACATTAGCATTTTAGAAATGTATTTCTGTTCTTTCTTTTTATGGGGAAAGTTTTCCCCACAAGTGCTACACATCATCCACAGATTAGATTTTTGTCTATGTGAAGCTTCGCCTTTAGTTGGAAGGTAGCTAACTAGCTACCATTTATATTTTTCTAATTGGAACCACGCCTTGTAGGTCTAGTAATGTGATTTGCTAAGATCGAATAATGACAAAATACCTTACTCTGTAAATTCACTCAGAAAGTTGACTCAGTAAGTTCATTAGGGCCAGAATTGAGTCGTTCTTGCACCAGGTGTGAATGTGCTGTGTCGTGTATAGTCTGGGATGGTGATGGCTTGGTCTGTCATCTTTGACACATCTCTGACTCAAAAACCAGATAACCAGTTGAATGGTGTCAGGAGACAGGTTATCCCAAGGCGCATGGCAGGATTGTGTCTGTGGCCCTCCACTGTTTTTCAATCCTCTGATGTCACATCCTGTGATGTGCAGAGAAACAGCGAGAGCTGGCCAGGAAGGGATCACTGAAGAATGGCAATGCAGGAAGTCCAGTGAACCAGCAGCCCAAGAAGAACAATGTCATGGCCAGAACACGGTGAGAGCTGACCTCGGTCCTGACTAGGGCCTCCTCCCTTTTGGCCCTTTATTCATTGTTTTCTTTCTCCCTATGTCCCTCTTCACTGGTATCTACAACCCCTCCCATTTCTTTCACTCTCACTCACTCTCTTCCTCCTGGTCTGTTCTACCTCTTCCTTCTTGTGTTCCCACTATCCTGCCCACCTTTACCTTTCCCTCTTTTTCACTCACTCCCTCTCTCCTCTCCACAGGCTGGTGGTGCCCAATAAGGGCTACTCCTCCTTAGACCAGAGCCCTGATGAGAAGCCCCTGGTGGCCCTAGATACAGACAGGTAGGTGATATCGTACACACATAATGTCACGTGTCCACCATCACCCTTTACTATCAGACCTGCCAACATGGATACAGTATTTAGGTTATCAAATCAAATCTTATTTGTCACATGCGCCAAATACAACAGGTAGACTTTACAGTGAAATGCTTACTTACAAGCCCTTAACCAACAATGCAGTTAATAAAATATTCACTAAATAAAGTAAAAAAAAAAATCATCAATCAAAAAGTAACACAAGACATTTACATTACAATAACTAGGCTATATACAGGGGGTACCGGTACCGAGTCAATGTGAGGGGGTATAGGTTAGTCGAGGTCATTTGTAAAGTGACTATGCATAGATAATAAACAGCGAGTAGCAGCAGTGTAAAAAAAAAGGGGGTTCAATGTAAATAGTCTAGGTAGCCATCTGATTAGTTTAGTTGGGGGTAGAAGCTATTAACCTCTAGCGTCGAGCAATCCCGTATCCGCGAGAGCGTAATCATGGCCTCAAGCTCATTCATTTCTGAAAACTTTTGTTATTGTGCAAGTTTCACATATATATTCATGAAAATGCATAAAATGAAATGAAATAAATATATTGGCTCACAAGCTTAGCCTTTTGTTAACAACACTGTCATCTCAGATTTTCAAAATATGCGTTTCAACCATAGCTACGGCATTTGTGTAAGAGTATTGATAGCTAGCATAGCATTGCTTAACATTCAGCAGGCAACATTTCCACAAAACAAGAAAAGCATTCAAATAAAATCATTTACCTTTGAAGAACTTCGATGTTTTCAATGAGAGACTCTCAGTTAGATAGCAAATGTTCAGTTTTTCCAAAAAGATGATTTGTGTAGGAGAAATCGCTCCATTTTGTTCATCACGCTTGGCTAAGAAAAACCCCGAAAATTCAGTCATTACAACGAACTTTTTTTCCAAATTAACTCCATAATATCGACAGAAACATGGCAAACGTTGTTTTTAGAATCAATAATCCTCAAGGTGTTTTTCACATATCTATTCGATGATAAATCATTCGTGGCAGTTGCCTTTCTCTTCTGAACCTAATGGAAAAGTGGACAGCTGAGATTGCTACACTTTCGACGGAGGACCCTAAGCGGACACCTGGTAAATGTAGTCTCTTATGGTCAATCTTTCCAATGATATGCCACATACGTCAAGCAATGCTGCAGACACCTTGGGGAAACAACAGAAAGTGTAGGCTCATTCCTGGCGCATTCACAGCCATATAAGGAGACATTGGAACACAGCGCATTCAAAATCTGGGGTATTTCCCTGTATGAAATGTCATCTTTGGTTTCGCCTCTGTAGCATTAGTTCTGGGGCACTTCACAGACAATATCTTTGCAGTTTTGGAAACGTCAGATTGTTTTTCCAAAGCTGTCAATTATATGCATAGTCGAGCATCTTTTCGTGAAAAATATCTTGTTTAAAAACGGAACGTTTTTTATCCAAAAATTAAAAAAGAGCACCCCTATTTAGAAGAATTTAAAGAGCATTTTGTCCTAGACTTGGCTCCTCGGTACTGCTTGCCGTGCGGTAGCAGCTTGGCCCGAGAAGTACAGGGTAATACGCACTACCCTCTGTAGCGCCTTGCGGTCAGATGCCGAGCAGTTGCCATACCAGGTGGTGATGCAACCGGTCAAGATGCTCGATGAAGCCTCCCGGGTGGCGCAGTGGTTAAGGTCGCTGTACTGCAGCGCCAGCTGTGCCATCAGGGTCCCTGGGTTCAGGCTCTGCCGCCGGCCAGGCTCTGTCGAACCGGCCGTGACAGTAGGGGATGGTCACGAGTAATCCTGCTACTACAACCAGGTGCATTGACACATTGGTGCGGCTGGCTTCCGGTTGGATACAAAGTGGCTTCGTTGGGTTGTGTATCGGAGGACGCATGACTTTCAACCTTCGTCTCTCCCGAGCCCGTACGGGAGTTGTAGCGATGAGACAAGATAGTAGCTACTACAACAATTGGATACCACGAAATTGGGGAGAAAAAGGGGTAAAATTTAAAAAAATAAGATGCTCTCGATGGTGCAGCTGTAGAACGTTTTGAAGATCTGGGATCCCGTGCCAAATCTTTTCAGTCTCCTGAGGGGGAAAAAGTGTTGTCGTGCCGTCTTCACAACTGTCTTGGTGTGTTTGGATAGTTTGTTGGTGATGTGGACACCAAGGAACTTGAAACTCTCGACCCGCTCCACTTCAGTCCCATCAATGTTAATGGGGGCTTGTTCGGCCCTCCTTTTCTTGTAGTCCTCAATCAGATCCTTCGTCTTGCTCACATTGAGAGAGATGTTTTTGTCCTTGCACCACACTGCCAGGTCTCTGACCTCCCTATAGGCTCTCATTGTTGTTGGTGATCAGGCTGTTGTTTCGCAAACTTAATGATGGTGTAGGAGTCGTGTTTGGCCATGTACTGGATATTTACTCCTGGAGGTGCTGACCTGTTGCACTTCAACAACCACTGTGATTATTATTAATTGACCCTGCCGTCATCTATGAACATTTGAACCTCTTGGCCATGTTCTGTTATAATTTCACCCGCACAACCAGAAGAGGACTGGCCACCCTCATAGCCTGGTTCCTCTCTAGGTTTCTGCCTAGGTTTCCTACCTTTCTAGGGAGTTTTTCCTAGCCACCGTGCTTCAACACCTGCATTGCTTGCTGTTTGGGTTTTAGGTTGGGTTTGCACAGCACTTTGTGACATCAGCTGATGTAAGAAGGCTTTTATGAATAAATTTGATTGATTGAGTAGTCGTGGTGATCAGGGAGTACAGGAGGGAACTACATGCACCACTGAGGTGCCCCAGTGTTGAGAATCAGCGTGAATATGTGTTGTTAAGCCTACTCTTACCACCTGGGGCGTGGCCCATCAGAAGTCCAGGATCCAGTTGCAGAGGGAGGTGTTTAGTCCCAGGGTCCTTAGTTTAGTAATGAGGTTTGTGGGCACTATGGTCTTGAACGCTGAGCTACAGTCAATTAACAGCATTCTCACATAGGTGTTCCTTTTGTTCACGTGGGAAAGGGCAGTGTAGAGTGCGATCATTTAGGCAGGTTACCTTCACTTTCTTGGGCACAGGGACTATGGTGGTCTGCTTGACACATGTAGGTATTACAGACTCGGCCAGGGGGATGTTGAAAATGTCAGTGAAGACACTTGCCAGTTGATCCGCGCATGCTTTGAGTAAACGTCCTGGTAATCCGTCTGGCCCTGCGGCTTTGTAAATGTTGACCTGTTTAAAGGTCTTGCTTACATCAGCTACAGAGAGCGTGATCACACAGCTTCAGTGTTGTTTGCCTCAAAGCGAGCATAAAAAGCATCTAGCTCGTCTGGTAGCCTCGCATCACTGGTCAGCTCGCAGTTGGGTTTCCCTGTGTAGTCCATAATAGTTTTCAAGCTCGCCACATCTGACGAAAGCGCCGGAGCGGGGTGGGCAGTGATTCAATCATAGTCCTGTATTGACGCTTTGTCAGTTCGATGGTTCATCTGAGGCATAGCAGTATTTCTTATAAGCGTCGCTGGATTAATGTCCCACTCCTTGAAAGCGCAGCTCGAGCCTTTAGCTTGGTGTGGATGGTGCCTGTAATCCATGGTTTCTGGTTGAATGTACACCGCTGTACAAAGTTAGTTTTGAAAGAAAATATTTTTTGTCTATTAAAATAACATCAATTGATCAGAACAGAAATACAGTGTAGAGATTATTTATGCACCAACATGCCAATTGAACAGGAGCGATGGTTACGATAATGGGCCTCTGTATCATAGACATACAGATTACAAATCAGCTCATGCCCAGCTACAGCCTAATTTACAACATTAACAATGTCTACACTGTATTTAGGATCAACTTTGATGTTATTTAATGGGACAAAAAATGTAGTTTATTCACTGTCGGGACGATGTGGTGGATACACTTGTTGATGAAGCTGGTGACTGCGGTAGTATACTCCTCAATGCCATTGGATGAATCCCGGAACATATTCCAGTCTGTGCTACTAAAACAGTCCTGTAGCGTAGTATCCGCATCATCTGACCACTTCCGTATTGAGCAAGTCACTGGTACTTCCTGCTTTAGTTTTTGCTTGTACGCAGAATCAGGAGGATAGAATTATGGTCAGATTTGCCAAATGGAGGGCAGGGGAGAGCTTTGTATGCATCTCTGTGTGTGGAGTTAAGGTGGTTTAGAGTTTTTTTCCCTCTGGTTGCATGTGACATTTGCCTGTATTAAAGTCCACGGCCACTAGGAGCGTCGCTCCTGGATGAGCGTTTTCTTGTTTGCTTATGGCCTTATAAAGCTTGTTGAATGCGGTCTTAGTGCCAGCATCGGTTTGTGGTGGTAAATAGACGGCTACGAATGATATAGATGTGAACTCTCTT